>NC_085843.1:282993537-283296871 GCF_035594765.1 Anolis carolinensis | reverse complement strand
GCAGTAATGCTATGTAGTAATTACAGTAGAGTCTCACTTATCCAACATAAACGGGCCGGCAGAACGTTGGATAAGCGAATATGTTGCATAATAAGGAGAGATTAAGAAAAAGCCTATTAAACATCAAATTAGGTTATGATTTTGCAAATTAAGCACCAAAACATCATGTTATACAACAAATTTGACAGAAACCGTAGTTCAGTACACAGTAATGTTATGTAGTAATTACAGTAAAGTCTCACTTATCCAACATAAACGGGCCGGCAGAACGTTGGATAAGCGAATATGTTGGATAATAAGGAGGGATTAAGGAAAAGCCTATGAAACATCAAATTAGGTTATGATTTTACAAATTAAGCACCAAAACATCATGTTATACAACACATATGACAGAAAAAGTAGTTCAATACGCAGTAATGCTATGTAGTAATTACAGTAGAGTCTCACTTATCCAACATAAACGGGCCAGCAGAACGTTGGATAAGTGAATATGTTGCATAATAAGGAGGGATTAAGAAAAAGCCTATGACACATCAAATTAGGTTATGATTTTTCAAATTAAGCAACAAAATATGTTATACAACAAATTTGACAGAAAAAGTAGTTCAATACAAAGTAATGCTATGTAGCAATTACTGTATTTACTAATTTAGCACCAAAATATCACGATATATTGAAAACATTGACTGTAAGAATGTGTTGGATAATCCAGAACTTTGGATAAGTGAGACTCTACAGTATTTAGGAGGGAATGGGACGAAAGGGACGAATAATAATTGCGGGCAATTCATTCCAACTTGAGGGTTTGCCCAGAATCTGGTTTTTTGGTGCCAAGTCTCTTCTTTTCCAGACCAAAGCTTTTGGAAGTGTTCTCTAAATGCTCACTAGACTCTGGCCATAAGTCCGAATCCCAGCCCAGGCATGGAAACCCATTATTATTATTATTGTTTTATTGTATGACACAGCAAACAAGATAGACATGCTGGATTTCGTATCACAAAATCACAAGTCGAACACTTCCCAGGAGGGTGGCCTTTTGCAGTTGGCAGATCGTGATTTTGTCAATGTCTATTGTTTCCAAATGCCAGCTGAGATCTTTTGGCACAGCACCCAATGTGCCTGTCACCACCGGGACCACCTGCACTGGTTTCTGCCAGAGTCTTTGAAGTTCAATCTTGAGGTCCTGATAGCGGCTGAGTTTTTCCTGTTGTTTTTCGTCAATGCGACTGTCACCTGGGATGGCAACATCAATGATCCAAACCTTTTTCTTTTCCACAACTGTGATGTCTGGTGTGTTGTGTTCCAGAACTTTGTCAGTCTGGATTCAGAAGTCCCACAGTATCTTTTGCAGGTTTGTGATCCCACCAGTTCTTTGCTGCTGGGAGGTGGTACTTGAGGCATAAGTTCCAATGGATCATTTGGGCCACACAGTTGTGCCTCTGTTTGTAGTCTGTCTGTGCAATTTTCTCACAGCAGCTGAGGATATGATCAATGGTTTTGTCGGTTTCCTTGCACAGTCTGCATTTTGGGTCATCAGCTGATTTTTCGATCTTGGCCTGAATTGCCTTTGTTCTGATGTCTTGCTCCTGGGCTGCAAGGATCAGGCCTTCTGTCTCCTTCTTCAGGGTCCCATTCGTGAGCCAGAGCCAGGTCTTCTATTATTATTATTATTATTATTATTATTATTATTATTATTATTATTATTATTATTATTAATTGTCTGTGTCCTGATGGCTTGTTCCTGGGCTGCAAGGATCAGACCTTCTGTCTCCTTCTTCAGGGTCCCATTCGTGAGCTAGAGCCAGGTCTTCTATTATTATTATTATTATTGTTGTTGTTGTTGTTGTTGTTGTTGTTGTTGTTATTATTAATTGTCTGTGTCCTGATGGCTTGTTCCTGGGCTGCAAGGATCAGGCCTTCTGTCTCCTTCTTCAGGGTCCCATTCGTGAGCCAGAGCCAGGTCTTCTCCTTCAATTTTATCAAGGAACTTTCCATGCAATGTTTTGTTGTGCCAGCTGTCAGCTCTAGTTTGTAGTGCGGCTTTCTTGTACTGTTTTTTTGTCTGCTATGCTTTGAAGAGTTTCTGATTTTTGACTTCAATCAGAGCAGGTTCTTCACTTTGCTTTACATATTCTGCCAGGGCATGTTCTTCTTCTTTGACTTTTATTGTTATTAATATTATTATTGCCCAGAATTGGACACAGGGCTATTCCAGGTGAGCTCTGGCCAATGCAAAAGAGAGTGGGGCTATTGCTTCCCTACACTGTATGCCTTTTAATGCATCTTAGAATCGCTGGTGCATCACACTGTAGACCAGGCATAGGCAAACTTTGGCCCTCCAGGTGTTTTGGACTCCAACTCCCACAATTCCTAACAGCCTACCGGCTGTTAGGAATTGCGGGAGTTGAAGTCCAAAACACCTGGAGGGCCAAAGTTTGCCCATGCCTGCTATAGACTCATGTTCAGCTTCCATGCACTGTTTCCAAGCCATCCTATATCTGTGCATTTCATTTTCTCTGCACAAGGGTTGCACCATGTATGGCTAGGGCCTCACCTAACCACAGCTTCCATGATTCCATAGCATTGAGCCAAGGCAGTTCAAGTGAGGTCAGACTGTATTAATTCTGCAGTGTAGATGGGACACAAGTTTCGTCATGACGACTTTGCCTGGTTGGGAGACGTATATCAAGGCGGCCCGGCTCCATCACCCAACCAGCTGCTTCCCAGATGTGTCTGTCTATAGCTCCCAGCCCGGCCCATCTGCGTCAAGGGAGGCGGATTCGGGCTCTGTCTCCGCATTCCTATCTGCCCAGTCACACCGTCCTCCCAAATTGATGGCAGACTTGTAAATTCCTTGGATCCCAGAATGGATTCACACAGATGCGTGTCTCTGTCCTTCTGCAAATTCCTAAAGCCACCATTTCCCATGGTTCCTTGGTTATTGAGATACGAGGGTTGAATGAAAAGTAATGCCTCCACCTTCGTAACTCCTCAACTGTTCTGCAGCAGGTCCTGGCTTGCTCAGTAGACTCTCCTTTACAGTTCCGTTTGGCGGGAAGCCTTAGCATTGAACGGTTGTGTTGTTAAAGTGCGAAGTATGGATCCCTGCGCAGACGGGGAAGCCTTAGCATTGAGCGGTTGTGTTGTTAAAGTGCAAAGTATGGATCCCTGCGCAGACAGGGAAGCTTTAGCATTGAACGGTTGTGTTGTTAAAGTGCGAAGTATGGATCCCTGCGCAGACAGGGAAGCCTTAGCATTGGACGGTTGTGTTGTTAAAGTGCGAAGTATGGATCCCTGTGCAGACGGGGAAGCCTTAGCATTGAACGGTTGTGTTGTTAAACTGCGAAGTATGGATCCCTGCGCAGATGAGGAAGCCTTAGCATTGAACGGTTGTGTTGTTAAAGTGCGAAGTATGGAACCCTGCGCAGACGGAGAAGCCTTAGCATTGAACGGTTGTGTTGTTAAAGTGCGAAGTATGGATCCCTGCGCAGACGGGGAAGCCTTAGCATTGAACGGTTGTGTTGTTAAAGTGTGAAGTATGGAACCCTGCGCAGACGGGGAAGCCTTAGCATTGAACGGTTGTGTTGTTAAAGTGTGAAGTATGGAACCCTGCGCAGACGAGGAAGCCTTAGCATTGAACGGTTGTGTTGTTAAAGTGCGAAGTATGGAACCCTGCGCAGACGGGGAAGCCTTAGCATTGAACGGTTGTGTTGTTAAAGTGTGAAGTATGGAACCCTGCGCAGACGAGGAAGCCTTAGCATTGAACGGTTGTGTTGTTAAAGTGTGAAGTATGGAACCCTGCGCAGACGAGGAAACCTTAGCATTGGACGGTTGTGTTGTTAAAGTGTGAAGTATGGAACCCTGCGCAGACGAGGAAGCCTTAGCATTGAACGGTTGTGTTGTTAAAGTGTGAAGTATGGAACCCTGCGCAGACGGAGAAGCCTTAGCATTGAACGGTTGTGTTGTTAAAGTGCGAAGTATGGATCCCTGCGCAGACGGGGAAGCCTTAGCATTGAACGGTTGTGTTGTTAAAGTGTGAAGTATGGAACCCTGCGCAGACGAGGAAGCCTTAGCATTGAACGGTTGTGTTGTTAAAGTGTGAAGTATGGAACCCTGCGCAGACGAGGAAGCCTTAGCATTGAACGGTTGTGTTGTTAAAGTGTGAAGTATGGAACCCTGCGCAGACGAGGAAGCCTTAGCATTGGACGGTTGTGTTGTTAAAGTGCAAAGTATGGAACCCTGCACAGACGGGGAAGCCTTAGCATTGAACGGTTGTGTTGTTAAAGTGTGAAGTATGGAACCCTGCGCAGACGGGGAAGCCTTAGCATTGGACGGTTGTGTTGTTAAAGTGTGAAGTATGCAACCCTGCGGGGAAATCATCATGTTTCTGATGAAGACGTTAAGAGAACTGTGAGACACTGGTTGCGGAAACAAGAGTGTTGACTTCTTACGTGACGGCTTCAGAAAACTTGTTCATCCTTGGCAGAAATGTATCCAATTGTCTGGTGATTATGTGAAGTGAATAGTGGTAGTTAAAGAGCACATTCTAAGGATCTGTTTTCATATTGATGTATTAAACTAAATTTAGGTTTAATGATTTCTGTATTCCTGTAATAGTGGATACTTTTTGTAGTTCCAGGGAACCCATTTTCTTTTTTTGGTATTCAAATGCTAACTCAAGCTTGCTAATTGCAACATTCACACTTTCTCCAAACAGACAAAGGTTCTTTCTCCCACCTTGGACTTTTTTTTTCTGTGTCAGGAGCAACTTGAGAAACTACACGTTGCTCCTGGTGTGAGAGAATTGGCCGTCTGCAAGGACATTGCCCAGGGGACATGTTTTTGATGTTTTTACCATCCTAGTGGGAGGCTTCTCTCATGTCCCCGCATGGAGCTGGAGCTGAGAGAGGGATCTCATCCGCACTCTCCCCAGGTTGGATTCAAACCGACAACCTTCAGGTCAGCAACCCTGGACATTATTCCACAGCTATATATACACTCCACTTGTCTCACTGCCAACAGAATCTCTGAGGATGCCGGCCACAGATGTAGGCGAAACATCGGGAAACCCAAGGATCAGTCCCAAATTGCAAAAATGCCACGAGAACCAAGTTAGTGTGGAGCGGGTTGGAAATATAGAGTTGAGGGGGACTTTGGAGAACAATCCACAATCTTCATCGCAGGATGCAAAGCACCCCGTTCTTAACAGAAGCTTCACTTTAAATATCTCCAGCATCAAAGAATCCTGTTGTCAGACAGCTCCAAAATCTAGACTTAGATAGATGTGTTGGGTGAAGGATGTGGCCCATGGCTTCCTGGAAGAACTGCACAGATTTATGTAGGAGTGCGGTTCTTACAAAAGGAAGCCTTCAGAAGCATCTGGAAATGTAAAATGGCTTTTGTTTGCGCTTTAAAACAAAGCAGATTTATTCTGGCAGATGCTTTTACAAGCTGTACCAGCTGAAGCCAAAATAATTGCTTTATCGGGTTGCTGCTGAGAGGTAGAGAGCCAGGATGGTGTGATGGCTCATGTGTTGGATTAGAGATCTAAGACAACAAGGCTTGAACCCGGCTCCGTCATGGAGAGACCAAAGAGACCAAGGCTTGAACCTGGCTCCATCATGGAGAGTCTGCAGGAGACCTTGGAGGAAAGTCACACGTTCCCAACCTAATAGGGTGACATGGAAAACCTTCTTCTCAGAAGAAGTAACCCTGTTGAGAAACCCTTAGGAGATGTTCTCAAATAATCCAACTTCATGGATAGCAGTCAGCTTCCTTAGATGTATGGACGATCATGGAAGATCAAGGACTCTCCATCATTTATTTTGTGTCAGGAGTGACTTGAGAAACTTCAAGTCGCTTCTGGTGTGAGAGAATTGGCCGTCTGCAAGGACGTTGTCCAGAGGATGCCCAGATGTTTTGATGTTTGTGGGAGGTTTCTTTCATGTCCCTGCATGGGGAGCTAGAGCTGACAGAGGGAGCTTATCCGTGCTCTCCTGAGATTCGAACCAGCAACCTTCAGGTCAGCAACCCAACCTTCAGGTCAGCAGTCCTGCCAGCACAAGGATTTAATCCAGGAGCTCATTGTATATGTACGAGGGTTGAATGAAAAGTAATGCCTCCACCTTCGTAACTCCTCAGCAGATGGCAGTCCTGGTCTGCGGCAGGTCCTGGCTTGTTCAGTGGACTCTCCTCTACAGTTAGTTCCATTTGGCGGGAAGCCTGAGCATTGAACGGTTGTGTTGTTAAAGTGTGAAGTATGGAACCCTGTGCAGACGGGGAAGCCTTAGCATTGAACGGTTGTGTTGTTAAAGTGCGAAGTATGGAACCCTGCGCAGACGGTTGGTCAATGCGACTTAAGCAACGTGCAGTCACTGAATTCTTGACAGCAGAAGGTGTCGCCCCAAAGGAGATTCATCAGTGAATGCAAGATGTTTATGGTGACTGTGTGGATGTGAGTCCTGTGTGTCATTGGGCGAGTAAGTTTAAAGATGTTGAGGTGGGAACATCTGACTTGTATGACAAACAAAGAGTTGGACGTCCTGTGACAGCAACCACCGAGTTTCACAAGCAAAAGGTTGACAGATTGATTCAGGACAACCGTGGTATCACTCAGAGAGAAATTTCAAGCATAATCGGAATTTGACAAGAACGTGTGGGTCACATTATTACTTTGCTTGGCTATCGGAAGATCTCTGCACGGGTCGTGTGAGACGCTGGTTGCGGAAACAGAGTGTCGAGTTCTTCCGTGACAGCTTCAGAAAACTTCTTCATCGTTGGCAGAAATGTATCCAATTGTCTGGTAATTATGCCTAAAAGTGAATAGTGGTAGTTAAAGAACACATTCTAAGGATTATTTCTGTATTTGATTTATTAAAATATTCCCATCCAAACCCAAGCAACGATGGTGGAGGCATTACTTTTCATTCAACCCTCGTATGTCTTCAGTTCATGGGGCAACTTATGGTGACCCTACAGCATCTACTTTTCATGTGTGGTTTCTCATCTAAGTATAATCCAGGTCTGATTCTGCTTAGCTTGCAAAACCAGACAAGACCTAGTACCTTCAGTTTATTTAAGCCTCCTTCGTTTGTTGTTGTGAACTCCCATCAAGTCAACTGTGACTTATGGGAATGCCATGAAAGAGAGACCTCCAAGCCACCTTCTCCTCAACATCCCTGATCAGATCAGGCCAGTTAAGGTTCCTCTGATTGAATTTCTCCATCCATAATGTGGTCTCCCTCATTTCCTCCTCCCTTCCACCTTTTCAAGCATTATTGTCTCTCCTGGTGAGTCATCTCTTCCCAGGAAATGCCCAAAACATGACAGCATCACTTTAGTCATCTTGACTCTTGAGGCTTCTATATAAAAGTTAGATTGGCAAGCTTTATTTCTCAGAAATGGTTTGTACTCTGGATTCATGCACAAGCATGACGTTGGGCTAGGTGGCAATCTGGAGATGGGTTCCCTTTTCACAATTCACATTTAAGTGTTTGGACTGTGACACTGTGCCATGGGTTTGGCACACTGTGTGTGGCAACTTCCTGAGCCATCCGTTCTGGAGCATTTCTCCTCTTTTTTTATAATTTTATTTATAATTTTCAAATACAGTGCACACTTTAAAAACGGGGGTAGGTGTGAGATACACAAGGATCACGGGGCAAATGAGAGAAACAAAAACCAAGGGAAAGAAAAATAAATAAAATAAATAAAAATAAAGAAGGGAAACCACAAAACAAAAAAAAGGAAAGAAAGGAGGTTGGGGAGAGGGATATAGGGGGTTATATCAAAGGAAATAACATATTTCAGGGAACATTAATAAAAAGGGAAGCAATCTTCCATTTTTTCCTTATAGTCCTTTTAACACTGTATTCAGATCTATGTATACATATATCTATATCACTTTCATATAGGTTTCCGTTCATTTCTTACAATATTCTTCCAGTTTATTCCAATTTGTCCTTCTAATATATTTTCCGTTTGTTTCTTTCAAAAGGAACATAAGTTTGTCCATGTTTTTTTATCTCTTCTAACTTGTGTATCCATAGTTCTTTTTTCGGAATAGCCTCCATTTTCCAGAGTTTTGCAAACGACATCCTGGCGGCTGTAGCACAATATGAAAATAAGACATCATCATTTTTATCAAATTTAACTTCATTATCTAAAATTCCTAATAAATAATATTCTGGCTTTAATGGAAATTTCAGCTGTAAAATTAACTGTGTTTCATAATGAACCATTTTCCAATTTTTTTTGATTTCTCACATGACCACCAAAGATGATAGAACGAACCCTCTTGAGTTTTGCATTTCCAACATCTCTTATCATAATTTTTATACATTAAACCTAATTTTTTTGGTGTCGTGTACCATCTATGAAATTTCTCCTCTGATCCACCCCAGATATACTGGTCAGTGTAAATTATCTTATACTAGCTTGAGGACCCGGTGGTGCCCGGGTTATTAGAAGAAGGCACTATTTGTTTTGCGATGTTAGGAAATATCACTTAAGTTTGATCCAGATCCGTCGTTAGCTGGGTTCAGTGCTATCTGGATAAGGGTGAACTACAACTTCCAGATTCCCAGGACAATCACCCCCAAAGCAGGCCTGTATGCAGAACTGGCCATGTTGGGTCTGTGTGCCAAATGTGGTCCACATCTGATATCAGCAGGGTTCAGTACTTTCTGGATGCAGGTGAACTACAACTCCCAAAATCAAGGTCCATTCCCCTAAACCCCTGCAGTATGTTTAGTTGGTCATGGGGCATCTCTGTTTCAAGCTTGGTCCAGATCTGTCGTCAGCTGGGTTCAGTGTTGTCTGAATAAGGGTGAACTACAACTCCCAGAGCAAAGGTCAGTCACCCCGAAACCCGGCCTGTATGCACAGTTGGCCATGTTGGGGCTTTGTGGCAAGTTTGGTCGAGATCTGACGTCAGCTGGGTTCCGTGCTGTCTGAATAAGGGTGAACTACAACTCTCATATCCAAGAGAAATCACCCCCAAACCAGGTTGCATGTTTATGGCGCTCACTATAACCTGCAAAGTCAGGTGAGGGAGTGACTTGGTGTCTACACAGCACTGTTTGTGGAGGTCGGAGGCTGTCTGTGTGAGCGTACACCTGTGCCACATACACACATACAGATTTTTCACTTTTATTATGGACTAGCTTGGGGACCCAGCGTTGCCCGGGTTATTTGAAAAAGGCATTATTTGTATTTGAATGTTAGGTTTTCTCAGTTTGGAATGGGTGAACTACAATTCCCAGAATCGTGGGTCAATCCTCCCCAAACCCTGCCGTATTCAAAGTTGGCCATGTTGGGTCTGTGTACCAAGTGTGGTCCAGATCTGTCGTTGGCTGGTCATCGCCTGACTGCAGTGCTCTCTGGATGGGGGTGAAGTACTACAACTCCCAGATTCCCAAGGCAATTGTCCCGAAACATCTGTCAGTATCCACAGCAGGCAATGTTCAGTCTGGTCCAGATCTGTCATTGGCTGAGTTCAGTGCTCTTTGGATGCAGGTGAACTACAACTCCCAAAATCAAAGCCCCTTCCCACAAACCCCTGCAGTATGTTCAGTTGGTCATGAGGCTTCTCTGTGCTTAGTGTGGTCCATTGTCGGTGTGACAACTCAGGACAGCGTGAGCACTGGAAACCAGACACGGAGGCCAATAAACAATCTAATATCTTTATTAAGGAAATAAAGGAGACAACTAAAAATAAGCAGAGTATATACTCCAGCAATAGACCTTTCAGAAAAGGTCAAATATAGTCCAGTAATGTGAAAGTAGATGTCCAGTATTAGAGTTCAAAGTTTTAAATCCAGTAACCGAAACACACTCAAACCTTTAGGCTGTTTGGGTGGGGATTAAGGCAAGATCTGTCAAAGAGTTCCAGGGCTCAATCCGAGGCTAGGATGCAAGGCAAGGCAAAGTTAGTCGTGGTAAAGCTGAATCGCTGTGCAGGCTCGACAGGGAGACGAGATGCAACGTCAGTCTACTCGAGAGTAGCGCGCTGCAGAACTAGAGTCGATGTGAATCCCTCAACTGACACGTTGAACACCGCAAAGGTCAGTGGGCGCCCAGAACTTTATGGGACTTCGCTCCCCTCTCCAGCCAGGTGTCTGAACACTCTTTCCCAAGGGAAAGTGGACTAAGTCAACAACTTGCCAGATGCAATCCTCCCGGGAAACTCTCAAGGGAACCAGCTTAATTAACGCTTGCTCTCTCCGCTAATCTAGTGCTTCTCCTCAAATTCTGTTTCTCCGAGTGAGATGTTTCCCAAAACAATCTGCGGTCAAACATAGCGTTCTCTGGAGAACCGGGCTGTGAGTCAAGGCCCTTTTTAATTAACTGTGGGCTAGAACTGTCAACAGGGGACATCTGGAAGGGAGCAGAATCGTGTGGAAATGGCACAAACCCCATCTCTTCTTCGGTCTGATCCATAATGGCGACGGGGTCATGACTTGGGGGTCTCTGAGACACTACAGTCGGTGGGGGTCAGTGTTTCTCTGGATGCAGGTGAACTGCAACTCCCTTTCCCCCAAACTTGTCCAAAGTGTTGTATTGGTTATGGGGACTCTTTGTTCCAAGTTTGATTCTGCTCCATCATCGGTGGGGTTCGATTGCAGGTGAACTATAAATCCCAGTACCTACTACTCCCAAAAGTCCAGGCCAATTCACCTCCAAACTCACCGGTATTCAAATCTGGGCATATCAGGGTATGCATGGCAAGTTTGGTCCAGACCCATCCTTGTTTGGGTTCATAGCGTTCTGGGTGTAGGTGAACTACAACTCCTCTACATTCCCCAGTAGGAGTCACAGGGCTCCGACTTGATGCAGGGTGAACTACAACTTCCACCATGTGGAGTCAATCCCCAAACTCCTCCAGTAAGTTTAGTTGCTGCTCAGTTCTGCTCTGTTTGTTATGCAGTCAGATTTAAAAGAGAAGGGCAGTGGGCGGGGTCATGCAAATTTCACACCAATGGAGAACCCTGGGATGTGTTGTCGAAGTTGTGGTGGAGAACAATGCACAGTCTAGGAGGAAATGGTCCCCAGATGAAAGCATTCCTTGGGTGGTGGGCCGTAGTGTTTGGGAAGGACATTGGCAGGGGTTGGGCTGCATGTTCATGGCGCTCACTGTAACCGCAATGTTAGTGGAAAAGAGTGACTTGGTGGCTCCTTGGCACTGGGAACGGGAGCCTGTTTGTGGAGGCTGTCTGTGTGAGCGGACACCTGTGCCACATACAGGTTTTCACTTTTATTATGGATATAGATATAGATAGATACTAGCTGTGCCCTGCCATGCGTTGCTGTGTCCCATTGGAATTGCACTGAATAGCTCCGGGTTTTGGGGTTTTTTAGGCCCTGTGGAGGTTTGTGACGTGATATTTTGTGGTTTCAACCTCGAGGCGTGGATGATGGATTGTGTTGTAAAATTTCGAGGTTGGGAGGTGTTTAGTTTTTTTGTTTTGCTCGGTGCCAGGATTCCATCACTCTTTTATATATATAGAAGATAGAGATAGATAGATAGATAGATAGATAGATAGATAGATAGATAGATAGATAGATAGATAGATATAGATATAGATTTGGCTCCGTGGATGTGATGTTTGTGGGTCCCTCTGTGCAACTGTTGAGTGGTGGGATCAGTGAAACTGGATGCAGGAAGTGATGATGTGTATAAGCACATAATCATCATCATCAGATTAACACTGGGCACAAACAAAGCCATTGGCGAGAGCCCAAACATCCTGGCCATGAGTTAAGGCAGCCAACACATGATAACCCTTCTGTTACCCAAGACAGAATATCTGCTCAACCATTCATCTCTGTGTTTTACCTCGGGCGGGTTTCTCCTTTCAAGTAGGTGTTTGTTTTGTTCTGTTGTGCTGAAACCAGAGCATCCAGTGGCAACTTGGAGACTTCTTGACGTTGAGCCTCACCAAATGGGCTCTTTGGGATCGGTGACAGATTGTCCCCAAGGGCGAAATCTCCCACTGGTTTTGGGGATATGGTGTCAGATGAGCCTCCGTCCGTTTGTTGTTTTGGGCTCTAGAGGTTGGGCTCTCTGCCCTACGCAGGACACGGAAGGGCATGGCTGGCCGAGGATGGCATGATTGACACCGGAAGGCGAGACAGGGAAAAAGAACTGGCATCGTGGGCAGAACAGGTTGCCGTTGGGTCTCTTTTGGGTATCTTTGTTGGTTAGACTTGTTCACCATGGGCAACTGCAAGGCACCAAGGTCCAGTTTACCTCCACATGCCTCTGTGGGTATAGCTGTCCAAAGCAAGATGTTATGTCCTAAAACTAAACCTAGGTAGGAAAAAAATTGAAAAACACAGATATGTGACACCTGGTTTGTAAACTTTGCACGTGAAAGGGGTCAGGCCCTATATCCCAGGATCTGATCCCAGGATTTTCTGCTTTGCACTGGATTATATGAGTCTGCACTGCCAGATAATCTGGGATAAACAGAAAACCTGGGATCAGATCCCAGGATATAGTGCCTGCCTGGAAGTAAGTAGACATCAAGCTGAACATCAGCCACCCATGTGATTTGGCAGCTGAAAAAAACCAATATAGTTCAATGGAGATTGCATTTGAACATTAGGAAAAAACTTCCTGACTGTAAGAAGAGCTGTTCAACGATGGAACTCACTGCCTTGGAGTCCATTGGAGGGTCCTTCCTTGGAGGCTTTTAAACAGAGGCGGGATGGCCATCTGTTGGGGGAGATTTGATTGTGTTCTTCCTATATGGAAGAAAGGGATTGAACTGGATTATCTATGTGACTCTTCCAACTTTGGTAAAGGTAAAGGTTTCGTGCCAAACTCTGGGGTTGGTGCTCATCTCCATTTCTAAGCCAAACAGCCGGCATTGTCCGTAGACACCTCCAAGGTCATGTGGCTGGCATGACTGTATGGAGCGCCATTACCTTCCCGCTGGAGCAGTACCTATTGATCTACTCACATTTGCATGTTTTCGAACTGCTAGATTGGCAGAAGTTGGGGCTAACGGTGGGAGCTCACTCTGCTCCCCGGATTCGAACCGGCAACCTTTGGGTCAGCAAGCTCAGCAGTTTAATCTGCTGTGCCACCGGGGGCACTTTGTTACACTATTTGGATTCGTACTGTTACACTATGCAAAACTTTGTTACACTATGCAAAATTTGAAAGATTTTCGGTTCCTGGTTTTAAAATGTTATTTCCGTCTCCTTGTGTGGTACTTACTTTAAAAGTAGTTGTTATACTTCAGAAATGTTTTTTGTGGTTGTCACAAACTATGTTGAATTGAGACTCTAGGAGATAGTCATTGAAAAAGTAGAGCAAAATGTACTGCAGAATGTCCCACAAAAACAAAGTTTTTGAAATTTAATAAAGTTTCCCCACATTTTTATGGCTGAACCAATTAGGAAATGGTATTTATAACCCAGGAACAAAAGTTGGGTTACAAAGTGTTGTTCTATGATCCTAGGCTACCTCAATAGGAATAATGTATTTAGTATCTCGAGAGAACTCATCATCCCGCTCTATTCTGCTTTGGTCAGACTTCACTTAGAATAATGGTGTGTCCGGTTCTGGGCAAAACAATTCAAGAAGAAGATGGACAAGATGGAAGGATATTATATCGAGGAGGGAGCCAGCATATTAAACTCATAATTGTGTAAATGGCAACTGTCTTGATAACAGTATATATGAAAGTGATCTAGGAGTTGTAATAGACCACAAGCCGAACATGAGCCAAAAGTGTGATGCAGCAGCTAACAGGGCTATTGCAATTCTAGACTACATCAATAGAAGTAAAGTATGTAAATCAAGAAAACTCATAGTAAAGGTAAAGGTTTTCCCTGACATTAAGTCTAGTCGTGTCTGACTCTGGGGCTCCATTTCTAAGCGGAAGAGCCAGCATTGTCCATAGACACCTCCAAGGTGATGTGGCCACTGGCATGACTGCATGGAGCGCTGTTATCTTCCTACCGGAATAGTACCTATTGATCTACTCACATTTGCATGTTTTCAAACTGCTAGGTTGTCAGAAGCTGGGGCTAACAGCAGGAGCTCCCCGGATTTGAACCGCCAACCTTTCGGTCAGCAAGTTCAGCAGCTCAGCAGTTTAACCCACTGCACCACCGGGGGCTCCTAGAGAACTCGTAGTCCCACTCTATTCTTCTTTGGTCAGACTTGACCTGGAATGGTACTGTGGACAAAGCAATTCAAAAAGGATGTTGACAAGCTAAAGAAGGGCAAACAAAATGTCATCTGTACGCAGATGATGTCCAGCTCTGTCACTCCTTCCCACCTGTCACTAAGGAGGCTGTCCAGGTCCTGAACCGATGCTTGGCCGCTGTGTCGGACTGGATGAGGGCCAACAAATTGAAACTGAATCCAGACAAGACAGAGGTCCTCCTGGTCAGAAGGAAGGCCGAACAGGGTACTGGGTTACAGCCTGTGCTGGATGGGGTCACACTCCCCCTGAAGGCGCACGTCTGGGGGTGACCCTAGACTCATCGTTGAGCCTGGAACCCCAGGTCTCAGCGGTGACTAGGGGAGCCTTCGCACAATTAAAACTTGTGCGCCAGCTGCGACCGTACCTTGGGAAGCCAGACTTGGCCACGGTGGTCCACGCCCTTGTTACATCCCGTTTAGACTACTGCAACGCACTCTACGTGGGGCTGCCTTTGAAGACTGTTCGGAAGCTTCAGATAGTCCAACGGGAGGAAGGCTGCCAGGTTAATAACTGGAGCGGCATTCAGGGAGCGTACCACTCCTCTGTTACGTCAGCTCCACTGGCTGCCGATTAGCTACCGAGCACAATTCAAGGTGCTGGCTTTAGCCTATAAAGCTCTAAACGGTTCCGGCCCAGCTTACATGTCCGAACGTGTCTCCCGCTACGACCCACCTCGAAGCTTAAGATCATCAGATGAGGCCCTGCTCGCGGTCCCGTCAGCCTCTGTCAGGACCCAGGCTGCAGAGCACCAATAACCATGCGCAGAGACCAGATTCTATCTAATATCTTTATTAAGGGAATATATAAAGTCAATAAAAACAAGTGAAGAATAAAGTTCAGAAGTAGACCTTTCAGGAAAGGTCAAATATAGTCCAGGAAATCAATGTCCAATATGAGATATTAGAGTCCAAAGTTATAATCCAATAACCGAAACACACACTTGCCGAGCAAGTGTGGGGAAATGACAGGATCCTTTAGTCCAATAGAGCTTGACAACAAGGCTGGAAAACAAACTAGATTCTTGGCAAACAAGACTTGATACGTGGCAACAAGAAGCAAGAAGCAAGAACCAGGTCCGAGGCGAGGTCCGGGGAACAAGGCAGGCTTGGAACTAGAACAAGGTCCGTGGCAAGGTCCTGGAAACAAGGAACTGGAGTAACGTAGTCCACACACGATCTCACTCCTGAAGCTGACGAATTGACTCCGCAAGGATCTCCTTGCGGGTAAACACCTATATAGGATCTTGTTTTCCCGCCAAGGAACACTTTCCCTGGGGAACAATAAGTGAAACCCATACTATGTCCAGATGCATGACTCCTTAAGATTTCCCAAGGGAAACAGGCTTAATCAGCTGATTGTCTGGCAGCGATTCTGGCGCTTCGGCGATTCGCCTCCCTAGCGCCTCTATCTCGATTATAATTATCCTTACGAGAGAACGGGGGAGAATTCTGCCCAAGGCTTGTTTGGCTGGCTTCTGGAGGGCAAACATCCTGCAGGTGCAAGGGCTCCAATTCTGGCTGAAACGGTGGGAAACCAAAGTTTTCCTCTTCGTCTGCCACAATAGTACTGGGAACGGGACTACATGGCCCATGAGACATCACAGCCTCACAGGTGCGGCTGGCGGGGACGAGAGACAGGGCCTTTTCAGTAGTGGCTCCCCGCCTATGGAACGCCCTCCCCATTGAAGTCAGGCAGGCTCCCTCCCTCCTATCCTTCCGTAGGAAGGTAAAAACTTGGTTGTGGGGCCAGGCTTTCGAATAAGAATCAGCAGCATTAATTACTATTATGTATACTAGAACTCAATTGACAGACCCAGTCTTTTAAACTTGTGCACGCCTATCTGTATTTTATAATGCGTTTTATGAATGTTTTATGTAAGTTAATTTTTAACTGATTTATAGTGTATTGTACAGTTTTTATATGTGTGTTTTATTGTAAGCCGCCCTGAGTCACCTGTTGGGCGAGAAGGGCGGGATATAAATATTGTAATAAATAAATAAATAAATAAATAAATAAATAAAATGACGAAAGATCTGGAAACTATAAATCCCTATGAAGAGCGGCTTAGTGAGATGGATATGTATTTAGCTTTAGCAAAGGTGGAGAGGGCACATGAGAGCCATGTTTAAATATTTGGAAGGATGTCACATTGAAGAGGAGGGGGCAAGTTTGGTTTTTGCTGCTCTGGAGACTAGGACACAAAGGAGCCGTGGATTTGAGCTGCAGGAAATGAGATTCCACCTGAACAGTAGTATGAACTTCCAAATAGTCAGAGCTATTTGGCAGTGGAATCCGTTGCATCCTGGGAGTCTGCTGAAGACTCCTTTGGAGGTTTATAAACTGGGTCTGGATGGCCATCTGTCAAGGCAAAGGGGGATGGAGAGCAGGATGGAGCAGTGTTTTGAGTTTTGCTCTGCACTCTGGCACCAAAGGTTGAAATCTGTGGAAAACCACTAGTCGACAACAACGGAACTTTAGAAAACATTAAGAAAATTTCAACACATCCAAAACAGAATTGTGAGTCTGTCCAGCAAGTCTGAACAGAAGCATTTGTACTATATTTCCGTTGTTTTTGTAACCTAAACCAGACTGTAGCCTTAGGCGGCTCTTGAGACTGTTTTTGTGGCCCAAAACACAAATCTTGGATGCTAAGCAGGGTTTGCCCTGGTTAGTACTTGGATGGGAGATCACCCTTTCTCAACCTTGAAGGGAGGCAAACCTTTTCCAAACCAATTGTGGCAAGAAAAAAGTCCTGGATAGGGTCCTCTTATCGTCTCCATAAATTGGAAACAACTTGATGGCAAGAAAAAAGTTCTAGATGGGGTCCTCTTAGCATCTCCATAAGTTGGAAACAACTTGATGGCAAGAAAAAAGCCTTGGATAGGGTCCTCTTAGTGTCTCCATAAGTTGGGAACAACTTGATGGCAAGAAAAAAAATCCTGGATAGGGTCCTCTTATCGTCTCCATAAGTTGGAAACAACTTGATGGCAAGAAAAAAGCCTTGGATAGGGTCCTCTTAGTGTCTCCATAAGTTGGAAACAACTTGATGGCAAGAAAAGCCTTGGATAGGGTCCTCTTAGTGTCTCCATAAGTTGGAAACAACTTGATGGCAAGAAAAAAGTTCTGGATAGGGTCTTTTTAGCATCTCCATAAGTTGGAAACAACTTGATGGCAAGAAAAAAGTTCTGGATAGGGTCCTCTTATCGTCTCCATAATTTGGAAACAACTTGATGGCAAGAAAAAAGACCTGGATAGGATCCTCTTATCATCTCCATAAGTTGGAAACAACTTGATGGCAAGAATAAAGTCCTGGATACGGTCCTCTTATTATCTCCATAAGTTGGAAACAACTTGATGGCAAGAAAAAAGTTTTGGATAAGGTCCTCTTAGTGTCTCCATAAGTTGGAAACAACTTGATGGCAAGAAAAAAGTTCTGGATAGGGTCCTCTTAGCATCTCCATAGTTGGAAACAACTTGATGGCAAGAAAAAAGTTCTGGATAAGGTCCTCTTAGTGTCTCCATAAGTTGGAAACAACTTGACGGCAAGAAATAAGTTCTGGATAGAGTCCTCTTATCGTCTCCATGAGTTGGAAACAACTTGATGGCAAGAAAAAAAAGTTCTGAATAGGGTCCTCTTAGTGTCTCCATAAGTTGGAAACAACTTGATGGCAAAAAAAAAAAAAATCCTGGATAGGGTCCTCTTATTGTCTTCATAAGTTTGAAACAACTTGATGGCAAGAAAAAAGTTCTGGATAGGTCCTATTAGCATCTCCATAAGTTGGAAACAACTTGATGGCAAGAAAAAAGTTCTGGATAGGGTCCTGTTAGTGTCTCCATAAGTTGGAAACAACTTGATGGCAAGAATAAAGTCCTGGATACGGTCCTCTTATTATCTCCATAAGTTGGAAACAACTTGATGGCAAGAAAAAAGTTTTGGATAAGGTCCTCTTAGTGTCTCCATAAGTTGGAAACAACTTGATGGCAAGAAAAAAGTTCTGGATAGGGTCCTCTTAGCATCTCCATAAGTTGGAAACAACTTGATGGCAAGAAAAAAGTTCTGGATAAGGTCCTCTTAGTGTCTCCATAAGTTGGAAACAACTTGACGGCAAGAAATAAGTTCTGGATAGAGTCCTCTTATCGTCTCCATGAGTTGGAAACAACTTGATGGCAAGAAAAAAGTCCTGGATAGGGTCCTCTTATCGTCTCCATAAGTTGGAAACAACTTGAAGGCACTCGACACCAACAAGAATGGATTGACTTCTGTGTTGTCTTTCAGAATATAAACGTTTGGCTTTTCTCCAAGGATATCTTCATTAGAGAGCCTCTATTATCATTACGGTGCCAACGTGCCCTCGGTATCAGAGAACAAGAGTTTTCTTTAAGGGACGAGGGTTAGGTAAGGAGAGCTCTCCGTTCCGAGGAAGGACAGCTGGGCTTTCCACCAGCCAAACAAATGCCATTTGAGAAGAAAAGATGAGCCCAGATGTTTCAACTGAGAGGACATTTAGTGAGAAGGACGAGAAATGCTTCCTTGGCCAGTTGGCAAATAGAGAGCAGAAAGGAAAATGAGATATTATTGCTAACCAAGAGAGTATCATCTAACACAGGCATGGGCAAACTTGGGCTCTCCCTCCAGGTGTTTTGGACTGCAACTCCCACAATTCCTAACAGCCTACCGGCTGTTAGGAATTGTGGGAGTTGCAGTCCAAAACACCTGGAGGGAGAGCCCAAGTTTGCCCACGCCCAGGACCGAGCATGGAAATAAAAGTTGTGCCGGAGAACCTACGGATTCCTGGAGAGGCGTTCTCTCAAATATTTTTCTGCGTTTGGGCGGATCATTTAATCCTCCTTGATTCATTTTTTCTCTGCCTCGCACACACCTTGCTCTTGTCCCACTTTCACCACCGAGCAAACAAGTTCGGCAGGGTTTTTCAACGGGGCCGAAACCCACCACACCTGTTTGCAGGCAGAGTGGCTTCCTGTGCTTCCAGGGCAAGCTCTTTGCAATCCCCAGCTCAAGTGTGTACATTAGGGATATTTCCCCCCTCTTCCCACATATTTGAGAAGAAGTTGGTACACCTGCCTGAGTCCAGGACTGTCTCCCAAATTATAATAATAATAATAATAATAATAATAATAATAATAATAATAATAATAATCACCATCTGCCAACTGCAAAAGGCCACCCTGCTGGGATCTGCACATATCATCAGAAAATACATCACACAGTCCTAGACACTTGGGAAGTGTTCAACTTGTGCTTTTGCGAAACGAAATACAGCATATCTATCTTGTTTGCTGTTCCATACAACGTCGTTGTGTTGATAATAATAATAATACAAAATCACGATCTGCCAACTGCAAAAGGCCACCCTACTGGGATCTGCACGCATCATCCGAAAATACATCACACAGTCCTAGACACTTGGGAAGTGTTCGACTTGTGGTTTTGTGATACGAAATCCAGCATGTCTATCTTGTTTGCTGTGACATAATAAAATAATAATAACAACAACTTTATTTTTATACCCCGCGTCCATCTCCCCAAGGGGACTTGGGGCGGCTTACATAACAACAACAACAACAACAACAACAACAGTGTAGGTGGTCCCGGTGGTGATGGGCACATTGGGTGCCGTGCCAAAAGATCTCAGCCGGCATTTGGAAACAATAGACATTGACAAAATTACGATCTGCCAACTGCAAAAGGCCACCCGACTGGGATCTGCACGCATCATCCGAAAATACATCACACAGTCCTAGACACTAGGGAAGTGTTTGACTTGTGATTTTGTGAAACAAAATGCAGCATATCTATCTTGTTTGCTGTGTCATATAATAATAATAATAATAATAATAATAATAATAATAATAATAATAATAATAATAATAATAATAATTTTCATCCGAAAATACATCACACAGTCCTAAACACTTGGGAGGTGTTCGACGTGTGATTTTGTGATACGAAATCCAGCTTGTCTATCTTGTTTGCTGTGTCATACAATAAAATAATAATAATAATCATAATAATAAAACTTTATTTATACCCCACCACCATCTCCCTGTGGGGACTCAGGGCGGCTTACATGGGGCAGAGGCCCAAACAACAAAAGGACAAAATATAAGCAACATAATACAAACACAATATGAAACAGATAAAACAGTAATACAATATATCAATTAAAACAACAATAGAGGATAAAAAAATTACATTAAAAACACATAAAAGGTAAGACCATAATAAATACAGGATAGATTATTTAAAAAAGGTGTTTGTTCACTTTCGTTTCAATAAGGTTTGCTATCATCCACAGTTATCCAACCTTCACTTAACCAACATTCTGTATTATCCAACACAGTTTGCCTTTTAGTAGTCACTAGCTGTGCCCGGCCACGCGTTGCTGTGGCGTTGGTGAGAATTTTTTTTTTTTTGTGGGTAAACAGTTTATTAATGAAACGTTACATAACAAAACAGCAAATTATCGCATATATAGTCAGATAACAATCATTTTGAAATGTACATGCATATCTACATTAGTCAACCAGCCTGCCAATTCTAACACAATACATATTATTATCTGTTACTCAAAACATATAGAACTGCTCTTTCCACATGTCATCCACCACTCTGGTGAGAAATTGTTGAGGTAGTGGTGGTATTGAATGTCTTTTGTATGGTTGTCTTTATGTTTAGTATGCATTTGGTTGTGTACTGTGAAAGTGGTGAGGATAGAGGGGTCTATGTGCGGAGCTTAGCCTTCTAACTAGCACCAATTGGATAAAAACAATTATTGCTCTCCCTGTAATTAGGACTTTCTTTTTCTTTTCTTTTTGTTGTATCAACCTAGAGCTGTGGATGATGGGTTGTGTTGTCAAATTTCAAGGTTGGGGGGCCTGTAGTTTTGTTGTTTTGTCCGGTGCCCTGATTCCATCACTCTTTTATATATATAGATTGTTTTTGTTGTCAACGTTTTGGATACATTGCGATCTTTTGGTGCTAAATTGGTAATTACAGTAATTATTACATAACCTTACTGTGCATTGAACTGCTTTTTCTGGCGATTGATGTTTTGGTGCTTAATTTGTAAAATCATAATGTAATTTGGCGTTTGATAGGCTTTTCCTTACTCCCTCCTTATTATCCAGCATTTTCGCTTATCCAACGTTATGCCGGCCCGTTTACGTTGGATAAGCGAGACTCTACTGTATTTGGAAAGAATGGTTTGGCCTTGGTACACCTACCTGTGCCCAGGACTATTTCCCAAAGGTGTTTGTTTGCTTTTTTAAAATTTATTTATTTATTTGCAGTATTTATATTCCGCCCTTCTTTCTCACCCCGAAGGGGACTCAGGGCGGATTACAATGAACACATATATGGCAAACATTCAATGCCAACAGACAAACAACATATATAGACAGACACAGAGGCATTTAACATTTTTTCCAGCTTCACGATTCTGGCCACAGGGGGAGCTGTTGCTTCACTGTCCACTGGTGGCTGTACTTCCTCATTCCTTTCCTCGTGTTTTGCTGGCAGTTTTTTATGATGTCAATTAGTTAAATTAGCCTCCCACATAAAGCGTACCTAAATTTCCCTAATTGACAGATGCAACTGTCTTTCGGGGCTGCATAGGTCAACAGCAAGCCGGGCTATTTAATAGTCGGGGGCTTAACCCAACCCAGGCTTTGAACTCATGACCTCTTGGTCAGTAGTGATTTATTGCAGCTGGTTACTAGCCAGCTGCGCCACAGCCCGGCCCTTTTGTTTCAATAAGGTTTGCTATCATCCACAGTTTCTCATTTCAACACTAAATTTAGGAGATTATACAGTGGACTTACAATAAACCTGCCAAAGTGGAACCAAAAGTGATATGAAACTGATATATCTTTGTAGTGGGGACACTGGTGGCAAATCCCATACAAAACTCATGAATAGTTGTCCAGAGAGACCAGAAATATTGTTATTCAGGCCATGTGTGACTTCAAATACCACCGGTTTCCCTCTCCATAGGATCCTTTACCCTGCTTTCTGTTGATGCTTTGACTGCTTTCATTGATGTCCATTGATTTAAAAGTCATTAGAGGGCTGCATGGCAGGAGATGGGACGAAAGGGAAGAATACTAATTGCGGGCAATTCATTCCAACTTGAGGGTTTGCCCAGAATCTGGTTTTTTGGTGCCAGGTCTCTTCCTTTCCAGACCAAAGCTTTTGGAAGTGTTCTCTAAATGCTCACTAGACTCTGGCCATAAGTTCAAATCCCAGCTCAGGCATGGAAACCCATTATTATTATTATTATTATTATTATTATTATTATTATTATTATTATTATTATTATTATTATTATTTTATTATGACACAGCAAACAAGATAGATATGCTGGATTTCGTATCACAAAATCACAAGTCGAACACTTCCCAAGTGTCTAGGACTGTGTGATGTATTTTCGGATGATGCACGCAGATCCCAGCAGGGTGGCCTTTTGCAGTTGGCAGATGGTGATTTTGTCAATGTCTATTGTTTCCAAATGCCGGCTGAGATCCTTTGCCACGGCACCCAGTATGCCCAACACCACTGGGACCACCTGCACTGGTTTCTGCCAGAGTCTTTGAAGTTCAATCTTGAGGTCCTGAGAGCGGCTGAGTTTTTCCTGTTGTTTTTCGTCAATGCGACTGTCACCTGGGATGGCGACATCAATGATCCAAACCTTTTTCTTTTCCACAACTGTGATGTCTGGTGTGTTGTGTTCCAGAACTTTGTCAGTCTGGATTCGGAAGTCCCACAGTATCTTTGCGTGCTCATTTTCCAATACTTTTGCAGGTTTGTGATCCCACCAGTTCTTTGCTGCTGGGAGGTGGTACTTGAGGCATAAGTTCCAATGAATCATTTGGGCCACATAGTTGTGCCTCTGTTTGTAGTCTGTCTGTGCGAGTTTCTTACAGCAGCCGTAACCTTGCACAGTATGCATTTTGGGTCATCAGCTGATTTTTTGATCTTGGCCTCAATTGCATTTGTCCTGATGTCTTGCTCCTGGGCTGCAAGGATCAGGCCTTCTGTCTCCTTCTTCAGGGTCCCATTCGTGAGCCAGAGCCAGGTCTTCTCCTTATCAGCTTTTCCTTCAATTTTGTCAAGGAACTTTCCATGCAATGCTTTGTTGTGCCAGCTGTCAGCTCTAGTTTGTAGTGCGGTTTTCTTATACTGTGCTTTGAGGAGATTCTGATTTTTGACTTCAATCAAAATTGTTGTTATTATTATTATTATTATTATTATTATTATTATTATTATTATTATTACCCCATTTTATCTCTCCTGCAGAAGACTCAAAGCATCTTAACATAAAAGCATCAGCATCCACTTCAAAATATACCAGTATGCAAACATTAAAACAGGATTAAATGTATACAGTGTTCAAAAGATCCCCACTGTAATTGATGGACAATGCTGCCGTTTGCAGGAGGCTTCCTTCAATGCAGTTGTTCTAGAATCGAAGGGTATTGCCTGGCTCTAAGGGGGAAAAAAATGCTAAAAATCTGAAAGGCTTGCAGGGGGTGGACAGTGCAAAATGAGGCTTGATGCTAGTTTCCCAGATACAGTCCAGTTTGACCGCTGATATGATTTTCCAGTTACAGTCCAGTCTGACGGTTCTTCCGGAGCGGCTTTTCCCCTCGGTGCCCCTTTTCGTTTCCACCCCCACGATTCCCCCGAAGCTTCGCTTGCGTTTTCCGCTTGCCCGCGACCCCCAGACGGTCCCCGAAGACCCCCGGCACGGCTTGCTTCCTTTTCCTTCCCTTCTCCCCCGGCGCAACGTGGGGGTCTTTCCCAATGCAGAATCCAGACATCTTTTGGCTCGGAAACGCCTCCAGCCCCCGGCTTTGCTGGCGAGCCCGGTGCGAATGTGGAATCGTTCAACGGGGAGAACAGAAGCCGCTCTGTCACCCACACGTGCCCCTCCGGGAAGCCGGGCACCGGGCCAGGGGCCCATTCATGCCAATTAGAAGGAGTTGGGGGCACAGAAGGGTCCGGCAGCTTTCTGGGAAAGGAAACAGACAGCTGCCGCGGCCTTTGTTCAACTCCTGAGTCCATGACACGCAACCAAGTGTAGAATCATAAAATCGGAAGAGACCTCCAAAGGCCATCCAGTCCAGCCCCCTTCTTTCTGCCAAGCAAGGAGACACAACCCAAGCCCTCCCAACAGATAGCCATCCAGACTCTGCTTGAATTGCAGAAATTGACATACAGTAGAGTCTCACTTATCCAACAAAAACGGGCCGGCAGAACGTTGGATAAGCGAATATGTTGGATAATAAGGAGGCATTAAGGAAAAGCCTATTAAACATCAAATTAGTTTATGATTTTACAAATTAAGCACCAAAGCGTCATGTTATACAACAAATTTGACAGAAAAAGTAGTTCAGTATGCAGTAATGCTATGTAGTAATTACTGTATTTATGAATTTAGCACCAAAATATCATGATGTATTGAAAACATTGACTACAAAAATGCATTGGATAATCCAGAACGTTGGCTAAGCGAGTGTTGGATAAGTGAGACTCTACTGTAGTTTTATTCCAGGTGAGATCTTAATGAATCAGAACAGCCTGGAATCACCTTGGCTTCTTTGTCTGCTGCATGGCAATGTTGACTCATGTTCTGCCTGTGGTCCACTAATAAGACTCCTAGATACGTGTGCTCTCGAAGGCTTTCATAGCTAGAATCACTGGGTTGCTGTAATATTTTCAGGCTGTATGACCATGTTCCGTATGACCATGTTCCAAGAGCATTTTCTCCTGACCTTTCTCCCACATTTATGGCAAGCATCCTCAGAGGATGTGAAGTATATTGGAAACCAGGCAAGGAAGGTCCAGGGTGGGAGAAAGAACTCTTGTCTGTCGGAGGCAAGTGTGACTGTTGTAATTAATCACCTTGATTAGCAATTTAATAAAGGCAGGAATCAGTCAGGCCTTGAAGCTGCAAGGCCATTAAATGCTAATCAAGGTGATTAATTACAGCTTTCACACTTGCCTCCAACAGACAAAGAGTTCTTTCTCCTGCCCTGGACATCATTCCACAGATATATAAACCCCACCTGCCTCACAACCTCTGGGGATGCCTGCCATAGTTGTGGGTGAAACCTCAGGAGAGAATGCTTCTGGAACATGGCCATACATCCTGGGAAACTCACAGCAACTCATCCCTAGATGACGATGATGATGATAATAATAATAATAATTTTGTGATACAAAATCCAGCATATCTATCTTGTTTGCAGTGTCATACAATAACAACAACAACAACAACAACAACAACAACAACAACAACTTTATTTTTATATCCTGCCCCATCTCTCCGAGGGGACTCGGGGCGGCTCACATGGGGCCAAGCCCAACAACATACAATAAAACACAGTGGTATAAAATACACAGATCTCTTTCACATGGACTGTTTTCAAGCCAAGTGTCACCCATCCTATATTGGTGTGTTTCATCTTCACTGCCTAAATGTCTTTCCATGCCTTTCTCCCTGTTGAAGTTCATTTTCTTCTCCTGACAACCTGCCATTGCAGGTCCATGCTTACTTAGGCGATCCCTCGTAGCTCGAGCACGATTGTCTTCCATCTTTGGTGTCTTGGGGGTGGGTTCTCATGTGGCTGAAGAGACCTATTCTTGATCTGCATGTTCTCCCGCAGTGAGGACATTGGTTTCCAGGTGGAAGGCGGTCTCGGTCAGGGTTGGCTTGACTGCCTTCCTCTTGGCACGTTTCTCCCTTAAGCCCTCCATTTGTGCCTCTTCGAACTCCGCAGCACTGCTGGTCACAGCTGACCTCCAATTAGAGCGCTCAAGGGCCAGGGCTTCCCAGTTCTCAGTGTCTATGCCACAGTTTTTAAGGTTGGCTTTGAGCCCATCTTTCAATCTCTTTTCCTGCCCACCAACATTACGTTTCCCGTTCTTGAGTTCGGAGTAGAGGAGCTGCTTTGGGAGACGGCGATCTTTGGGCATTCGGACAACGTGGCCAGTCCAGCGGAGTTGATGGCGTAGGACAGGGGTCCCCAAACTAAGGCCCGGGGGCCGGATGCGGCCCTCCAAGGTCATTCACCTGGCCCCCGCCCTCAGTTTTATAATATAATATATTGTATATACATATAATATTGGGCTCGGGCTGTGGCGCAGGCTGGAGAGCAGCTGCAATCAATCACTGCAATGAATCACTCTGACCAGGAGGTCATGAGTTCGAGGCCCGCTCGGAGCCTATGTTTGTTTGTCTTTGTTCTATGTTAAAAGGCATTGAATGTTTGCCTATATGTGTAATGTGATCCACCCTGAGTCCCCTTCAGGGTGAGAAGGGTGGAATATAAATGCTGTAAATAATAATATTATAATGTAATACAATATAACACTAATAATAATACCATATAATAATATTAGTTATAAATTCTATATTACATATAATATTACTAATAATATTACAGTATAGTGGTATAGTTCAATATAGTAATATATAATGCTAATATTGTGCTATGCTAATAATATTGTATGTACATATAATTTGTAAGCCACTCTGAGTCCCCTTTGGGGTGAGAAGGGTGTGATACAAATGTAGTAAATAAATGCAGTAAATAAATAATAAATAAATAAATTTTACACTTAGGCTCACCCAAAGTCTGAAATGACTTGAAGGCACACAACAACAACAACAACAACAACAACAACAACAACAACCCTAGTTAACTTGACTATCCCATTGGCCAGAAGCAGGATCACACTTCCCATTGAAATCCTGATAAATGTATGTTGGTTAAAATTGTTTTTATTTTTAAATAATGTATTGTTCTTTCATTGTTCTTGTTGTTGTTGCTGTTTTTGCACTACAAATAAGACATGTGCAGTGTGCATCGGAATTTTTTTTTTTTCAAATGATAATCCAGCCCCTCAACAGTCTGAAGGATTGTGGACCGGCCCTCAGCTTAAAAAGTTTGAGGACCCCTGGCATAGGAGCATCGCTTCGATGCTGGTGGCCTTTGCTTCCTCAAGCACGCTGACATTTGTCCGCCTGTCTTCCCAAGAGATTTGCAGGATTTTCCTGAGGCAACGCTGATGGAAACGCTCCAGGAGTTTGGTGTGACATCTGTACACAGTCCACGTTTCGCAGGCGTAGAGCAGGGCTGGGAGGGGAATGGCTTTGTAAACAAGCACCTTGGTCTCTCTACGGATGTCCCGGTCATCAAACACTCTCTGCTTCATACGGAAAAATGCTGCACTCGCAGAGCTCAGGCAGTGTTGTATTTCAGTGTCATCTGTAGACCACCCATGTTTCGCAGGCGTAGAGCAGGGTTGGGAGGGGAATGGCTTTGTAAACAAGCACCTTGGTCTCTCTACGGATGTCCCGGTCATCAAACACTCTCTGCTTCATACGGAAAAATGCTGCACTCGCAGAGCTCAGGCGGTGTTGTATTTCAGTGTCGATGTTGACTTTTGTGGAGAGGTGGCTGCCAAGGGAGCGGAAATGGTCAACATTTTCTAATGTGACACCGTTAAGCTGCAAGCCAAACTTGGCAACATCATAGTTACACCTGAGAGTGAAAAAAAAACAGCCCTATTTTGGGGGTTTTCCAAGGGATGGTGAATCTCCTGAAAGCCCTGTCCTATGGGGGACCTCCAAGTCCACCTTATAATCAAGATCCCAGATCAGGTCTTGCAAACACAGGCCAGCCATGGCCATTTCTGTCTGGAATGCAAGGTCCCACTTGGTCTCCAGCTTTCCGCTTTACCGAGCATCATCATCTTTATGACTATAGCATGGGTGCAGTTTGGCCCTGTTTTGTGCTATGGGATCCTGGGAGTTGTAGTATAGTGTACCACCCACACTCTTTGTTTTAGGAAAAGTGTATTTATTGTAATAGGATATAAACCACTGGTGGTGGAGCCTGCTTCTTTGGAGATCCTCAAACAGAGGTTGAATATGTATCTTTCAGCCTTGCTGTGATGTATTCCTATAAGGCAGAGGTCTGGACTAGATGACCCTTAGAATCATAGTTGGAAGAGAGTCCAAGGGCCATCCAGTCCAACCCCTTTCTACTTTAAATGCACACAATTCAAACACTCCCAACAGATGGCCATCTCTCTTTGAAAACCTCCAGAGAAGTAGACTACTATGTTGTCAAAGACTTTCATGGCCGGGATCACAGGGTTGTTGTGTGTTTTCTGGGCTGTATGGCCATGTTCCAGAAGTATTCTCTCCTGATGTTTCACCCACATCTATGGCAGGCATGCTCACAACCTCAGAACAGGCCTGCCATAGATGTGGGTGAAACATCAGGAGAAAATACTTCTGGAACATAGCCATACAGCCTGGAAAACCACAACAACCACTCCCAACACCACTAACAGTATCTTTCTGTGCAATTCTAGAGTTGGCCATCCATCCGACTCCATTCTGCCATGCCTTTAGACACAATCAGAGCCCTCCCAACAGATGGCCATGCCACCTCTGTTCAAAGATCTCCAAAGAAGGAGACTCCAGGGCACCATTGTGCACTTCTAGAGTTGGCCATCCATCCAACCCCTTTAGACACAATCAGAGCCCTCCCAACAGATGGCCATGCCACCTCTGTTCAAAGATCTCCAAAGAAGGAGACTCCAGGGCACCATTGTGCACTTCTAGAGTTGGCCATCCATCCAACCCCTTTAGATGCAGTCAAAGCCCTCCCAACAGATGGCCATGCCGCCTCTGTTCAAAGATCTCCACAGAAGGAGACTCCAGGGCACCATTGTGCAATTCTAGAGTTGGCCATCCATCCAACCCCTTTAGACACAATCAGAGCCCTCCCAACAGATGGCCATGCCACCTCTGTTCAAAGATCTCCAAAGAAGGAGACTCCAGGGCACCATTGTGCAATTCTAGAGTTGGTCATCCATCCAACCCCATTCTGCCATGCCTTTAGACACAATCAAAGCCCTCCCAACACATGGCCATGCCACCTCTGTTCAAAGATCTCCAAAGAAGGAGACTCCAGGGCACCATTGTGCACTTCTAGAGTTGGCCATCCATCCAACCCCTTTAGATGCAGTCAAAGCCCTCCCAACAGATGGCCATGCCACCTCTGTTCAAAGATCGCCAAAGAAGGAGACTCCAGGACACCATTGTGCACTTCTAGAGTTGGCCATCCATCCAACCCCTTTAGACACAATCAGAGCCCTCCCAACAGATGGCCACGCCACCTCTGTTCAAAGATCTCCAAAGAAGGAGACTCCAGGGCACCATTGTGCAATTCTAGAGTTGGCCATCCATCTAACCCCTTTAGATGCAGTCAAAGCCCTCCCAACAGATGGCCATGCCACCTCTGTTCAAAGATCTCCAAAGAAGGAGACTCCAGGGCACCATTGTGCAATTCTAGAGTTGGTCATCCATCCAACCCCATTCTGCCATGCCTTTAGACACAATCAAAGCCCTCCCAACACATGGCCATGCCACCTCTGTTCAAAGATCTCCAAAGAAGGAGACTCCAGGGCACCATTGTGCAATTCTAGAGTTGACCATCCATCCAACCCCATTCTGCCATGCCTTTAGACACAATCAAAGCCCTCCCAACACATGGCCATGCCACCTCTGTTCAAAGATCTCCAAAGAAGGAGACTCCAGGGCACCATTGTGCAATTCTAGAGTTGACCATCCATCCAACCCCATTCTGCCATGCCTTTAGACACAATCAAAGCCCTCCCAACACATGGCCATGCCACCTCTGTTCAAAGATCTCCAAAGAAGGAGACTCCAGGGCACCATTGTGCACTTCTAGAGTTGGCCATCCATCCAACCCCTTTAGACACAATCAAAGCCCTCCCAACACATGGCCATGCCACCTCTGTTCAAAGATCTCCAAAGAAGGAGACTCCAGGGCACCATTGTGCAATTCTAGAGTTGACCATCCATCCAACCCCATTCTGCCATGCCTTTAGACACAATCAAAGCCCTCCCAACACATGGCCATGCCACCTCTGTTCAAAGATCTCCAAAGAAGGAGACTCCAGGGCACCATTGTGCACTTCTAGAGTTGGCCATCCATCCAACCCCTTTAGACACAATCAGAGCCCTCCCAACAGATGGCCACGCCACCTCTGTTCAAAGATCTCCAAAGAAGGAGACTCCAGGGCACCATTGTGCAATTCTAGAGTTGGCCATCCATCTAACCCCTTTAGATGCAGTCAAAGCCCTCCCAACAGATGGCCATGCCACCTCTGTTCAAAGATCTCCAAAGAAGGAGACTCCAGGGCACCATTGTGCAATTCTAGAGTTGGCCATCCATCCAACCCCTTTAGACACAATCAGAGCCCTCCCAACAGATGGCCATGCCACCTCTGTTCAAAGATCGCCAAAGAAGGAGACTCCAGGGCACCATTGTGCACTTCTAGAGTTGGCCATCCATCCAACCCCATTCTGCCATGCCTTTAGACACAATCAAAGCCCTCCCAGCAGATGGCCATGCCACCTCTGTTCAAAGATCTCCAAAGAAGGAGACTCCAGGGCAGTATTGTGCAATTCTAGAGTTGGTCATCCATCCAACCCCATTCTGCCATGCCTTTAGACACAATCAAAGCCCTCCCAACAGATGGCCATGCCACCTCTTTTCAAAGATCTCCAAAGAAGGAGACTCCAAGGCACCGTATTCCTCTCGAACCATCACTCCAACCATCAGGACGTTCTTCCTGATGTTTAGGTGGAATCTCATGACTTGGACGCATTAAACCACAGCTTGTTGACCAGAACCCCCCATCACAGGATGTTGAAGGCTCCTATGATGCAATGGGGACGGCTGTAGGCGCAATTCTGGAAGAGCGTCCCGATCCCCCGGGCGGATGTCATGCGCATCAAATGCTTTGTCCACAGAGGCAGCTGGAAGAGCTCCGAAACGCCCACACCAAGCAGATGGGTGCCTTTGTCAAAACAAAAACAGGAGCGAGGAACGCTGGAAACATAAGAAGACAACAACAGCAACACTTCTCCAGATTTTTGCGGATGTACTCATCTCTTCTGGACGCTGGTTTCTAGGATCTGTTGGGAGTCAACCAGAGAAATTTGGGATACCTTTCTCAAATGGAGGCATCTCTTGAATCTGGCTCTTTGTTGTCCGCAAAAGGCCGTGGTCAACCATTTATCTTGGGCAGGGCACACTCTCTCAGCCTCAGAGGGTGGCGATGTAAAGCTTCCTCCGAACAAATCTTGGCAAGAAAACCCTGTGATGAGGTTGCCATCAATCAGAAAGACTTTGTTTGAAGGCATGCAACATCAAAGAAGAAAGCAATGGCCAACCCCTCTGAATAAATGTTTGCCAAAAAAACTCATTGATAGGGTTGCCATAGGTCACCATCAATCAGAAATGACTTTAAGGCACACAATAAGCTGCCTTGGGTCTTGGTCAAGAGGGAAAAGCAGGATATATATACATGTCAATATAAATATAATAACACGCCAGAAATATTGTTTGTGTGAATTGGCAGAATATTCCTATGGTCCTTTTCCAACCAGTCTGCATAAGGAATTGCTGTTGCTTTCATAGGATCTTTAGACCAAAAGATGAATGGGATTTTCACCCAATATTAATAATTTGTCGCTTTATTTTGGTTGTTAAAATATTTATTCCTGTGGTTTGAGCATTGCACGTAATGTGACTCTGGAGATCAGGGTTCGAATCCCTGCTCAGTTTGGATACTTTGAACAAGTCACACTCTCTCAGCCTCAGCGAAAGGCAAAGATGGATTTTTCCTGAACGAATCATGCCAAGAAAACCGTAAAGCCAGTGTGATATTATTGGATGATAGGATGCAATTTTTGCGTTTGTGTTCTTATGATCCAGTCAGTGGCGATTTAACTCCCAATGTTTTTTGTTGGTCCATTTACAGTGTTATCAATGCTAGAAACACTTTTTCCAAGAAGTGCCGAATCTCATTTTGTAGATCTCAAGGTGCATCTACGTTGTTGTATTAATACAGTGAAACTACATGTGTAGGGATTCCATAGTATTGTGCTATGGCAGTTAAAGTGGTGTCAAACTGCTTTAATTCTGCAGTATAGATGCACCCAATGTCATTATGACCTGCTGTGGATTTTATTCCAAATTTGTAAAGAATGAAGTTGTTGTAGAACCTTCTCTCCAAAACAGGTCCAGTGCCTTGGATAAACTGAATTGTTTTTAATACTAACTAGCCGTGCCCAGCCAGGCGTTGCTGTGGCTTAGTCTGGTGGTATGAAAAATAAAGTAATTAGAAGCAGCCACGGTTTGTAGCTGCAAGGCTATTCAATGGCATTGAAGCTGGCCAACAAAGGATTTCCCTAGGTAGGAAGCAACCAGACTTTGTAGCTGCAAGGCTATGCAGTGCTATTCTAGCTGGCCAAGTAAGGATTGCCCTGGGCAGAAAGCAGCCAGGCTTTGAAGATGCAAGGCTATTAAGTGCTATTCAAGCTGGCCATCAAAGGATTCCCGTGGGAGAAACTTTCCTTTGTGATCCCTGGGGATCCACTGCTCGGGGCTGACTCCATGGCTAATGGGATGCTCCGCGCATGCGCTGTAACGTCTTCTTGCTTTTTGGGGGATTTAAGTCCTTTCATGTTTTCTTTTTTTGAGTGAAGGTCATACATTGGATTAATAGGTGTGTTGTGGCCAAATTTGGTGTCATTTCGTCCAGTGGTTTTTTTGTGTACTCGGTCCTAAAAATGAACAGTACATTTTTATATATATAGATGATATTTTATACTGTTTTAATATTTGCATATTCGTATATTTTAAATTATATTGTAATGCTTTTGCTTTCAATGTGAACTGCTTTGAATCTCCTTATGGAGATAATAATAATAATAATAATAATAATAATAATAATAATAATAATAATAATAATACTTCACACAGTCCTAGACACTTGGGAAGTGTCTGATGTGTAATCCAATACAACAGCCAGCAAAGTATCTACTGTTGACTCATCTTGTTGTGTTAATAATAATAATAATAATAATAATAATAATAATATAGTAACAACTGCAAATAAATGTCGCAAATAAATAAATAAATAAAAAGACCACCCTACTGGGATCTGTGCGCATCATCCGAAAATACATCACACAGTTCTAAACACTTGGGAAGTGGTTTTGTGATACGAAATCCAGCATATCTATCTTGTTTGCTGTGTCATACAACGTCATTGTGTCAATAATAATAACAATAATTTCATTTCCTACCCGCCTCTCCTCATGGCTCGAGGTGGGTTACAACATTGCTAAAACACGTACGGTAACCAAAACACATAATCATTTAAAAACACTCCATAAAATACACATATTGAAACGTATTTCCATAAAATACATACAAAAGTTAGACATAGAGTGGAAGTTTAAAATGTCTGGGTTTTAATGAAGGGATATAAATAAACAACAACAACAACAACAATAATAATAAACAATAAGAATAACTTCAAAGACTGGCAGAAACCAGTGCAGGTGGTCCCGGTGGTGATCGGCATAATGGGTTCCATGCCAAAAGATCTCAGCCGGCATTTGGAAATAATAGACATTGACAAAATTACGATCTGTCAACTGCAAAAGGCCACCCGACTGGGATCTGCGTGCATCATCCGAAAATACATCACACAGTCCTAGACACTTGGGAAGTGTTCGACTTGTGATTTTGTGATACGAAATCCAGCATGTCTATCTTGTTTGCTGTGTCATAATAAAATAATAATAATAATAATAATAATAATAATAATAATAATAATAATAATAATAATAATAATAATACATCACACAGTCCTAGACACTTGGGAAGTGTTCGACTTGTGATTTTGTGATACGAAATCCAGCATATCTATCTTGTTTGCTGTGTCATACAATAAAATAATAATAATAATAATAATAATAATAATAATAATAATAATAATAATAATAATACATCACACAGTCCTAGACACTTGGGAAGTGTTCGACTTGTGATTTTGTGATACGAAATCCAGCATATCTATCTTGTTTGCTGCGTCATACAATAAAATAATAATAATAATAATAATAATAATAATAATAATAATAATAATACATCACACAGTCCTAGACACTTGGGAAGTGTTCGACTTGTGATTTTGTGATACGAAATCCAGCATATCTATCTTGTTTGCTGTGTCATACAATAAAATAATAATAGTAATAATAATAATAATAATAATAATAATAATAATAATACATCACACAGTCCTAGACACTTGGGAAGTGTTCGACTTGTGATTTTGTGATACGAAATCCAGCATATCTATCTTGTTTGCTGTGTCATACAATAAAATAATAATAATAATAATAATAATAATAATAATAATACATCACACAGTCCTAGACACTTGGGAAGCGTTCGACTTGTGATTTTGTGTTACGAAATCCAGCATATCTATCTTGTTTGCTGTGCCATACAATAAAATAATAATAATAATAATAATAATACATCACACAGTCCTAGACACTTGGGAAGTGTTTGACTTGTGATTTTGTGATACGAAATCCAGCATATCTATCTAGTTTGCTGTGTCATACAATAAAATAATAATAATAATAATAATAATAATAATAATAATAATAATAATAATACATCACACAGTCCTAGATACTTGGGAAGTGTTTGACTTGTGATTTTGTGATACGAAATCCAGCATATCTATCTAGTTTGCTGTGTCATACAATAAAATAATAGTAGTAGTAGTAGTAGTAGTAGTAGTAGTAATAATAAGTTTGACTTGTGGTTTTGTAATACAAAATCCAGTATATATATATCTCATTTGCTGTGTCATACTATGTCTTTATGTCAATAATAATAATAATAATAATAATAATAATAAATCAGATTAAAGTGGACTTGCCATTCACCGCAGTTGCTCTGGATGCGAAATCAGTTTTCTATGCTATTTTGAAATGCATTCCTTTCTTTTGGCTCCCTGTCCGGCTCCCCCTCGTGTGAGCAAGGAACCGAAACTTTGTCGGAAGTTGGCAACTTCCTTTGCATCGAGGCGATGCTTCAAAGCCTGCCTGACCCACTTGCTCTCCCCCGTTTCCTTGCAGAAGCTGAGCTGCGGGATGCAGGCGGACGAGGGCACCGACTGGCTTCTGGAGCTCCTGACCGAGGTCCAGCTGCAGCAGTACTTCCTCAGGATCCGCGATGACCTCAACGTCACCCGCCTCTCGCACTTCGAGTATGTCAAGAACGAGGACTTGGAGAAGATCGGCATGGGCAGGCCCGGTGAGTGGGGATCACAAGTGGCCAAAATGGCCCAAAGTCTGGAAACTGTGATTCTCTATGGACCTGGGGACATTTGGCTTGGAAAAATGGGAGCAAGATAGCCATGTTTAAGCAATTGAGTGGGTGTCACATTGAGCATGGGGCACGCTTGGGTTTTTCTGCTGTTCTAGAGACTATGGCACAACGGAGCAACAGGTTCAAGTAGATTCATTCCACCCAAATATTAGGAAGAACTTCCTGATGGTCAGAGCTGTTCAACAGTGGCGTATACTTCCTTAGAGTTCTTCTCTGGAGGTGTTTAAGCAGAGGTTAGGTGACCATCTATTAGGAGGGCTTGGATTGTATCTTCCTGCCTTAGAGGATGGGATGGAACCATTCCAACTGCAAGATTCTATCTATCTATCTATCTATCTATCTATCTATCTATCTATCTATCTCAGGGAGACTGGACTGGATGGCCTTTGGGGCCTCTTCCAACTCCAGGATTCTATGATTCTACCATATATCTAATCATCGATCTATCTATCTATTAGACATGTCCAAAAAATCGTTTTGAATGGTATATCGGCATTATTTCGGATTGTTCTCGCTTTTTGATACGATTTCCAAGACATTGTCTCACAGCACAACCAGCAATGTAATTCGAACCATTGTTGGCCCATTCTCTAATTGTCTCTTAATGTTTCGTTAATTTTTTCCCCCATAACATTTTAAAAAATATATATTTAAAAATATTTTTAAAAAATTGTTTCTGCAACCTACCTTGAATGGTAGCTTAGCACAGCCTAACATGGCTGCCGCTCCCCGGCCAATCAGAAGCTTCCACAATGGACGCAAAGGTGGGGGCTAACGTCCTCTGCGTCCACATGGAAGATTGCCATACAAGCCCAGTGTGTAGCGATTGCGCATGCGCATCCGCCATTTTAGAAACATTTAGAATCATTACGAATTTTCGGAAATATCTGAAATTTTTGGGTGAAAAAATTGGAAATACTTTCTATATCGAAGCACCAGGACCCCCTACTTTAGAAACGAGAATTGAAATATTTTTTTCATCGATCGGACATGCCTATCTATCTATCTATCTATCTATCTATCTATGTATCTCAGGGAGGTTGGACTGGATGCCCTTTGGGGCCTCTTCCAACTACAGAATTCTATGATCCTACCCTATATCTAATCATCTATCTATCTGTCTATCTATCTATTTATCTCAGGGAGTTTGGTCTAGATGGTCTTTGGGGCCTCTTCCAACTCCAGAATTCTATGATTCTAACATATATTTAATCATCTATCTATCTATCTATCTATCTATCTATCTATCTATCTATCTCAGGGAAGTTGGACTGGATGCCCTTCGGGCCCTCTTCCAATTCCAGGATTCTATGATCCTATCATATATCTAATCATCTATCTATCTATCTTTCTATCTATCTCAGGGAGGGTGGCCTGGATGTCCTTTGGGATCTCTTCCAACTCCAGAATTCTACGACCCTACCATATATCTAATCTATCTATCTATCTATCTATCTTAGAGAGGTTGGACTAGATGGCCTTTGGGGCCTCTTCCAACTACATACAGAATTCTATGATGCTACCATATATCTAATCATCTATCTATCTGTCTATCTATTTATCTCAAGGAGGTTGGTCTAGATGGCCTTTGGGGCCTCTTCCACCTACAGGATTCTATGATCCTACCATATATCTAATTATCTGTCTGTCTATCTATCTATCTCAGGGAGTTTGAACCTTTGGGGTCTCTTCTAACTACAGGATTCTTTGATCCTACCATATATCTAATGATCTATCTATCTATATCTCAGGGAGGTTGGACTGGATGACCTTTGGAGTCCCTTCCAACTTCAGGTTTCTGGGATTCTATGAGCAATAGTGGATCAGAGACGGTGATGTTATGGTGACGTCACTGTTGTTATTGTTGTCATCAATGCTACCCATCCTATATCTGTGCACGTAGGATGGCTGACAGCTTGCAACAAAACACGAATCCCCTGTTTCCCAAATTCCCATTAGTGGAAATTTTTTGGACTTTTCCAAAAATACCAAAATGTAAACAAACAGGAGGATAGGATCTGAATGGATAAGTCTGAATTCTGCCTGAGTCTCCTGCCTTTAGGTTCCTTCACTCCTACAATTTCTGGCTTCACTGGAGCTCCATAGGATTTCCTGCCAATGCCTCGCTGCCGAAGTATGGCATTCCCATCATAAAAGGGGAAAAAATATACATCCCATGAGATCCATGACTCCGGCATCTATAAATATGACATCTATAAATCTCATCCGGGCTGAAACGCCATTAATCTTACATTTGGGAAGTTGCGGTTTGCAACCAGAAGTGATGCGTAATGCAGTGGCTGCAAACATGAACCGGGAGCGCCTGGTGCAAACCTTTGTTTATGTATGGAGTCACTTCAACTGCCTTGGCTGGGAGTTGTAGTTTAGTGAGGTCCCAGCACTCTTTGCAGAGAAGACGAAAAGACCTTGCAAAACTATAACTCCCAGGATTCCATAATATGAAGCCATGGCAATTAGAGTAGTGCCAAATTATATTAGTTCCACGGTTTAGATCAAGCGTGGGCAAACTTGGGCCCTCCTGGTGTTTTGGACTTCAACTCCCACCATTCCTAACAGCCTCGGGACTCTTCCTTTTCCTGTTAGGAATTGTGGGAGTTTAAGTCCAAAACACCAAGCCCAAAGTTTGCTCATGCCTGGTGGATGCACTGTTTATGTAGCTGTATTTTGACTAGAATCCCTTTCCTCCCCAGCAATATGTTCTATATGGACACGGCATTGATATTGCAAGGCGATTTCCCCTATAACTCCCATCATCCTTGGCCAGCATGGACACTGGGACTCACAATTCCTTCTAACTGGGTGGACTGGAGTAGGTTGAAGCTGATGCAACAACGAATTCTGTTGTGTTGATAGAATTATCCCCCACAAACAAACACAATGAGAACGTGGGTGTTTACTTTGGTAAATAAAGACCTTATTCAGACCTTATTCAGAGTTCTGCACAATTTTACTCTCTGAATATTCAGGTACTATTATTGTCTAGGTTTTAAATTCTGTTGATGTGTTTTATGTTGTGTTATATTGTTATCCAATGTTTTAATTTATGGATCTGTGTTTTTAATTTGTTGTTGTTGTTGTTGTTGTTGTTGTTGTTGTTGTTGTTGGGCTTATCTCCATGTGAACTGCCCCGAGTCCCTTCAGGGAGATGGTGGTGAGATACAAAAATAAAATTATTATATTATTATAATTATTTTGATAAATATTATATATGAGGGTGTATTTTGGGAAATGAACACATGTTGTGTTTTGCTGTAACAGGTCAGAGGCGGCTATGGGAAGCGGTCAAAAGGAGGAAAGCGGTATGCAAACGGAAATCCTGGATGAGCAAGGTAAACAGTCCTTCATGAGGCCTAGAAACTTGTCAAGCTAAAGTGCCATCAAACTGCAGTGTTAGAGCCAGCTTTGGAAGTCTCTCATTTTCTAGCGTTGCCATAAGTTGAAGCCAGTTTGAAGGCAAATAACCCCACACTTGCACATTATCACATCAGGCTTGCTGGGTTGCTTTTGCACGCCTGTTGTTGTTGTTGTTGTATTTTTATCCCATTGTCCTCCTTGAAACGAGCCTCAAAAGTGGCTGACCTCTCTGAATGCGGCCAGACAAATTGCATCTGCCAGCAGACGGGCAGCATAAGAAGGGACTCTTGCCAATCTCTAGGGTTTATCATCAGTGGCCTGGAATAAATGGGGCGGCCGAGAGCGATGAGGCTCTTTGGCTAATTGATTGGGCTCAGCGCATTAGTCCTCTTCCCAGCGCAAAGCAATTAACCGCCTTCCTGTGCCTGGTGCTGAAACCTTATTAGCCTGAGAGACGTGTAATATATATATATATATATATATATATATATATCTCACACTATATATCTGTTTTTTTCCTATCCTACTGGCACCCCCTTCTGGCAACACACTATAGCACTATAGAATCCACAATCAGCACGTAGACACTGCGAACATAAAACTTGAAGCTGAGCCAACAATACAGACATGGGGTCCTCAAACTTTTTAAGTGGAGCGCCTGTCAGGACCCGGGCTGCAGAGCACCAATAACCATGCACAGAGACCAGAATCTATCTAATATCTTCATTAAAGGAATATATAAAGTCAATAAAAACAGATGAAGAATATAGTCCAGAAGTAGACCTTTCAGGAAAGGTCAAATATAGTCCAGGAAAATAATGTCCAATATGCAATATTAAGGTCCAAAGTTATAATCCAATAACCGAAACACACACTTTGCCAAGCAAAGTGTGGGGAAATGACAGGGTCCTTTAGTCCAATGGAACTTGACAAACAAGGCTGGAAGTAAACTAGATTCTTGGCAAACAAGGCTTGATACGTGGCAACAAGAGGCAAGAAGCAAGGGCTAGGTCCGTGGCAAGGTCCGTGGAACAAGGAAAGCTTGATGCTAGAACAAGGTCCATGAAACAAGGCTTGGAACTTGGTCCTGGAGGCAAGGAACAGGAGTAGCATAGTCCACACACGATCTCACTCCACAAGGTGACGAATTGACTCCGCAAGGATCTCCTTGCGGGTAAACACCTATATAGGATCTTGTTTTCCTGCCAAGGAACGCTTTCCCTGGGGAACAAGAAACGAAACCCATACTGTGTCCAGATGCATGACTCCTTAAGATTTCCCAAGGGAAACAGGCTTAATCAGCTAATTGTCTGGCAGCAATCCTAGCGCTTCTGCGATTTGCCTCCCTCGCGCCTCTATCTTGATTATAATAATCCCGGCGAGAAAATGGGGGAGATTTCTGCTCAAGGCTTGTTTGGCTGACTTCTGGTGGGCAAACATCTTGCAGGTGCGAGGACTCCGTTTCTGGCTGAAACGGTGGGAAACCCAAGTTTTCCTCTTCATCTGCCACAATAGTACTAGGAACGGGACTACATGGCCCATGAGTCATCACAGCGCCGGTTCATGGTCCCTCAAGCTGTTGAGGGGCCGAATTATCATTGGGGGGAAAAAATACAAACAAATTCCTATGCACACTGCACATTGTAGTGCAAAAAAAAAAACCCAACAACAACTATTCATTTATTTATTTACTACATTTATACCCCACCCTCTCTCACCCCGAAGGGGACTCAGATCAGCTTACAAGTTGTATGTACATACAATCTATATATATAAAAGAGTGATGGCTTCACGGCGACCCACAAAACAACAAAACTACAGGCCCCCCAACCTCAAAATTTGACGACACAACCCATCATCCACGCCTCTAGGTTGATACAACAAAAAGAAAAGAAAAATAAAGTCCTAATTAGAGAGAGAGGAATAATTGCTTTTATCCAATTGCTGCCAGTTAGATAGCTAAGCTCCTCCAACTTGGTCTCCTAGCAACCCAATAAAAAACAATAAAAAACACTAAATAATAATTTAAAACACTAAAAATTAATACAATAAAATAATAAAATATAATAAATAAAAAGTTAACTTACAATAAAATTAATTTAAATAATACAAATAACGTCAAATAAAAATTACACAACAATTTTTAACCAATACCACTACCACTTTGCCACAGCAACGCGTGGCCGGGCACAGCTAGTATATTATATTATTGGCATAGCACAATATTAGCATTATATATTACTATATTGTCCTATACCACTACCATAATATTATTAGTAATAGTGCATTTAAAATATAATGCATAATTAATATTATTATATTGTATAATTATTAGTATTATTATATTGTATTACATTATAATATTAGTACAGTACATACAATATATTATATTAATGGCATAGCACAATATTAGCATTATATATTACTATATTGTCCTATACCACTACCATAATATTATTAGTAATATTACATTTAATATATAATGTATAATTAATATTATTATATTGTATAATTATTAGTATTATTATATTGTATTACATTATAATATTAGTACAGTACATACAATATATTATATTAATGGCATAGCACAATATTAGCATTATATATTACTATATTGTCCTATACCACTACCATAATATTATTAGTAATATTACATTTAATATATAATGTATAATTAATATTATTATATTGTATAATTATTAGTATTATTATATTGTATTACATTATAATATTAGTATCAATATTATATGTATACACAATATATTCAATTATTACCATAGCACAATATTAGTAAATGAATGAACAATACAATATTTAAAAATAAAAACAATTTTAACCAACAAACCTATCAGGATTTCAATGGGAAGTGTGGTCCTGCTTCTGGCCAATGAGATAGTCAAGTTAAGTAGGATTGTTGGTATTATGTGCCTTCAAGTCATTTCAGACTTTGGGCAAGGCGAAGTCTAAAACTGAGGGTGGGGGCCAGGTAAATGACCTTGGAGGGCCGCATCCGGCCCCCAGGCCTTAGTTTGGAGACCCCTGATACAGGTATTCAAAACATTGCCGCTTACCAGATGAAGGGTTAACTGAAACTGGAGTAAACCTGGGAACCAGTAGTAAATGGCTTGTGTAAATGGCTTACTTCGGCTCACAGCCAGCCACTCTGAAATAACATCAATTTGACCGGGCTTCCTGGCTGGGAACTGTAAAGGACTGCAACATCTGTTCCCCTATTTGGAAGCTTATCTCTGAAAAACTGAATTTATTGTCAACAAACTGAAGCTACGGCTAATTGACTGCATTTACAACCTGAGGAGTCCTATAGAACTGCTTCAAGACTACAGAGAATTTGGTTTATTTTGACTCCAAGCCAGATTTGAGCCAATTGATTTGTATACTGATATATTTAGTTTCACAGCATATTACATACCATTTTGGAGAGACTGAATGTACACATACTGTGTTGCTAACAAATTTTAGTTGGAGTCTTGTTGATACAGTAGAGTCTCACTTATCCAACATAAACTGGCCGGCAGAATTTGGATAAGTGAATATGTTGGATAATAAGGAGAGATTAAGAAAAAGTCTATTAAACATCAAAATAGGTTATGATTTTACAAATTAAGCACCAAAACCTCATGTTATATAACAAATTTGACAGAAAAAGTAGTTCATTACACATTAATGCTATGTAGTAATTACTGTATTTACGAATTTAGCACCAAAATATCATGATATATTGAAAACATTGACTACAAAAATGCATTGGATAATCCAGAACGTTGGATAAGCGAGTGTTGGATAAGTGAGAATCGACTGTATATGTCTGATATATGTTCTATACTGAAAACTGCTCTGTGTAGCATTTAAATCTGGATGATTGCAGTCTATAAATCTTCATTCTCTGTAAGTTACTACTCTGCAAGTTACGACTGTGTGCCACTACAGCTGACTGAATTTGGTCATCTGTTGTATTATTATTTGTATTATTGTTAACATTATTATGCTCTAATATATATATTGTGTTATATGCTTTGAACCTTTACCGTGGTGCATATTTTTCAGATATTGAACACATTTATAGAATCAAGTCCTAGATTTCGGCAACCTCTTTGGATTGCAATGCCCCAAATCCAGCATTTCCTCGGATTTTGAGATATTTGTGAAATGGTAGCAATCCATGCATAGTGCTCGGTGCAAAGCCATGTTTCCATTTCTCATCTCCTCTCATTTCTCTCCAGCCTTGTGTCTCATTCATTCGCTGGAGGGAGACTGAGGATTTGAGAAGCCAATCTGAAATTTGGAGAAATATACTGAAGCTGGATCCACACTGTGGCAGTGTGGACTCATATAATCCAGTTCAAAGCAAATAAACTGGACTATCTGACTTGATAATCTGGATTAAATGGCAGTGTAGATCCAGCATGTCTACACCGGCATATAAACCAGTTCAAAGCAGATCATCTGGATTGTATGTACAGTAGAGTCTCACTTATCCAACACTCGCTTATCTAACGTTTTGGATTATCCAACACATTTTTGTAGTCGATGTTTTCAATAAATCGTGATATTTTGGTGCTAAATTCGTAAATACAGTAATTACTACATAGCATTATTTTGTATTGAACTACCTTTTCTGTCAAATTTGTTGTATAACATGATATTTTGGTGCTTAATTTGTAAAATCATAATCTAGTTTGATGTTTAATAGGATTTTCCTTAATCTCTCTTTATTATCCAATATTTTTGCTTATCCAATCTTCTGCCGGCCCGTTTATGTTGGATAAGTGAGACTCTACTGTATATAGAAGTGTAAGGTCCCTTCTACACTGCCATATAAAATCCAGATTATCTGATGTGAACTGGATTATATGGTGGTGTAGACTCAGATAATCCAATTCAAAGAAGATAATGTGGTTTGATAATCTGGATTATATGGCAGTGTAGGCCCAGCCTGTCTACACTGACATATAATCCAGTTCAAAACACATAATCTGGATTGTATGTATATGGCAGTGTAAGGCCCCTTCGACCCTGAAATATAAAATCCAGGTTATCTGCTTTGAACTGGACAATGTGGATTATATACTTTAATAATCTGGATTATATGGCAACGTAGAAGGGGCCTGAGTCTTCACTGACAAATAATCCAGTTCAAAGCGGATAATCTGGATTGTGTATATATGACAGTGTAAGGCCCTGCTATATAAAATCCAAGTTATCTGCTTTGAACTGGACAATGTGGATTATATACTTTAGTAATCTGGATTATATGGCAACGTAGAAGGGGCCTGAGTCTACACTGACATATAATCCAGTTCAAAGCGGATAATCTGGATTGTGTATATATGACAGTGTAAGGCCCTGCTATATAAAATCCAAGTTATCTGCTTTGAACTGGATTATATGATAGTGTAGATTCATATAATCCAGTTCAAAGCAAACAATGTGGATTATCTGCTTTGATTATCTGGATTATATAGCAGTGTAGATCCAGCCTAGATGGGACTATGACATGCATTCATCGGATGTCTCTGATGAAGTAGACTCCATGTGCATCCACACTGTAGAATGAATGCAGTTTGACACCACTTGAACTGACGTTGCTCAATGCTATTGAATTCTGGAAGTTCCACTTTGCGGAGGCTCAAAAACTTGTAAAACTACAAATCCCAAGATTCCAAAGCATTGAGCCACAGCAGTTCAAGTGGTGTCAAACTGCATTCATTCGCCATTAATTCTCAAATTCTTGGAGCTGGAAGAGTGAGCAAAACCGGAGTGAGCAAACGGAAAGCGCCTACATGCATGTATACGTTGAGCATGTGTTTAAACAAAGCGGTCTCAGGAGAGTCTTTTCGCCCCCTTTGAAAACAAACTATGAGTTTGCCAGGTTTTTGTTTTGTTTTGATCAGGTTAACATCTGCTAGATCTTACTCACTCTTCAGAGCGGAACAAGGGGCTGCTGCAGGGCATTTGATTATTTTAACAGCTTTTAAGCCTTGGAAGTGTTTCCGTGGGATTTTAATTGACTGATTTGTTTAATCCTACCTTAATATTTATATGTTGTAGATATTAAATTGTACTTTGTCAGGTGGGAAATAACTGAAGTTATGCTCACGTTGACGGAGATGGAGTTGTACTACTGGATAAACACAGATGTCTATTTTAAATAATGTAATGACCTATACAAAACACAATGATGGTTCAAAACATAAGTAGTACATAATATGTATATTAGAGCATCATATACATATTACATTCACAGAATCAATGCTCAGTCCTATGGTATATAATGCAAAAGTATCTTACTCAATATTGTAAATCAAACATGATGATATAAGTCTCTGCAGTCCTAAAAGGATTAAATTTGCTTAAAGGCAAACCGATTGGAGATGGAGTTGTGCCTATGGTGCTGTTGTGCTTTGTTGTGCATCTGCAGTCGCACACTGGCTTGTGCATTTAGTTGTGCAAAATCACCATTCAACACAATGGTGGTGAATATTCTGTGTAGCTTTGTGCTACGGAAATCCAATGGCCAGTTGGAGTTTAAGTACGTATTTTGGATATGTGTGCATGTAGCTAAAGTGGTGTCACACTGCATTCATTCTGTAGTGTAGATTCCCATCTTTGGTTTATTATTTTATTATGACACAGCAAACTAGATAGAGATGCTGGATTTCGTATCACAAGATCACAAGTCGAACACTTCCCAAGTGTCTAGGACTGTGTGATGTATTTTCGAATGATGCTTGCAGATCCCAGTCGGGTGGCCTTTTGCAGTTTTGCAGTTGTCTATTGTTTCCAAATGCCGGCTGAGATCTTTTGGCACGGCACCCAATGTACCCATCGCTACCGGGACCACCTGCACTGGCATCATTATTATTATTATTATTATTATTATTATTATTATTATTATTATTATTATCTTTATGTATATCCCACCTTGGCAGGGAATGCGAAAAGCCTTGCAAAACTACAACTTCTGAAATTCCATTGCATTTGAGCCACGGTAGTTAAAATGGTGTCACACTGCATTTATTCTGTAGTGTAGATTCTCATCTTTGCTTGATCCCATGGAAGCATGAGATTCGTAATTTGGTGAGAAACCAACACACTTTATTATTATTATTATTATTATTATTATTATTATTATTATTATTATTTTATTTATATCCCGCCTTGGCAGGGAATGCAAAAAACCTTGCAAAACTACAGCTTCCGAGATTCCATTGCATTGAGCCACGGCAATTAAAGTGGTGCCAAACTGCATTTATTCTACAGTATAGACACACTCATTACTATTATCTTTATTTATATCCCACCTTGTCAGGGAATGCAAAAGACCTTGCAAAGCTACAACTCCTGGGGTTCCATTGCATTGAGCCACGGCAGAAAAAGTGGTGCCAAACTGCATTCATTCTACAGTGTAGACACACTCATTACTATTATCTTTATTTATATCCCACCTTGGCAGGGAATGCGAAAGGCCTTCCCAAACTACATCTCCCGGGATTCCATTGCATTGAGCCACGTCAGTTAAAGTGGTGCCAAACTGCATTCATTCTGCAGTGTAGACACACTCGTTACTATTATCGTTTAAAAAGTTTGGGGACCCCCGTTCTACATTGTGCACCAACAAATATAAAAACAGTATTCCTAATTTTGATCTGGGATACAGGTCAGTGGAGATCTAGCCGAAGAAGCATTTTTTTCCCTACAACAGACAAAGAACTCGGCTCCGTGCCAGAGAAGAATACTAATTTAATATCTTCCTGATAATTGCTGCGAATCTAATTTGGTTGAGTTTAAAGAGATCACAACCAATTGCATCTATTTATCAGGGACTGTGTTTACCATTTGTGCCAAATACAGGTGGCTTGGCTGTTTGTGTTTATGAATTAAAGATAGAAGCAAGCATCCGTCTTAATTCCAAGGTCCTATGGGAGCAGCAGCTTTCAAGAGTGTGTGTCTACACTGCAGAATGAATGCAGTTTGGCACCACTTTAAATGCTGTGGCTCAATGCAGTGGAGTTGTAGTTTTGCAAGGCCTATTGCATTCCCTTGGCAGACACAAAGAAGCAAAGGTTGCATGGGCATTTTTCAGGGACACTTTGGCCATGCCAAATAGGGTGGGACTAGATGGCCTTTGTGCCCCCCTTCCAAGTGTATGATCCCGTGTCCCTTTCCATCCGCACAGGTCTTCAGCGGGAAGCGGCCAGACTCGGAGTTTGCTCCCCACCCGCCGGGGGGCCTGTGCAAGAGGGCCACTCCACCCCTGCTGGACGAGAGCCAGCACCAGGCCTTGACCTGCCTGATCAGCGAGAAGGACCTGGTGCTCTTTGAGAAGCTGGGGGACGGATCCTTCGGGGTGGTGCGGCGCGGCGAGTGGGGCACTCCCTCCGGGAAACTGGTAAGTGGCCCACGACCCTCTCTCTCTTAGGAAGCGGGTGGCCTCGGGCAACGGATTCACACCTGGAATGCGATTTCCTGCTTCTTGGTAGGGGGTTAGACTGGATGGCCCATGAGGTCTCTTCCAACTCTACTATTCTATGATTCTGTGGGGCGGCAGCATTGGTGACCTCTCCCAGATGTCCCACCTGGACCTAAAACTACAATAACAAAACTAAATCTCAAACAAGCACACTAACATGCCTACAATAACACTATGTACCCTGTTTCCCCAAAAATAAGACATCCCCTGAAAATAAGACCTAGTAGAGGTTTTGCTGAATTGCTAAATATAAGGCCTCCCCTGAAAGTAAGACCTAGCAAAGGTTTTGTTTGGAAGCATGCCCGCCAAACAGAACACCAGAGCATGCAAGATCATTAAATGTACGTACCATAGAGTGTTGTACATGGAAATATTGGTAGTAACAAGAGATTCTTGATACGATTCACAGTTTGTCTGGTTATGCTGCTTTGTGATGACATCTACTGTACAGTATATAATAAATGTTTATTTTTTGTTCAACAAAAAAATGTGAATTCTTCTTCATGGAAAAATAAGACATCCCCTGAAAATAAGACCTAGCGCATCTTTGGGAGTAAAAATTAATATAAGACACTGTCTTATTTTCGAAGAAACGCGGTAGCACAATTTGAATTTTTTTCTGTTCCTGGTTTGAAAGTATTATTTCCTATTTAATTGTGTGGTCCTTTCCTTTGCAGTTTAATAAACCTTTTGCATGTTTTTATGATAGAACCTTACTTTTTATGATATAACCTTACTTTGAAAGGAGTTGTTCTACTCCAGAAATTTTGTTTTTATTTATTTATTTATTTGCAAGACAGTAGAGTCTCACTTAGGGGCCCCTGGTGGCACAGTGTGTTAAAGCACTGAGCTGCTGAACTTGCGGACCGAAAGGTCCCGGGTTCAAATCCCAGGAGTGAAATGAACATCCGCTGTTAGCCCCAGCTCCTGCCAACCTAGCAGTTCGAAAACATGCAAATGTGAGTAGATCAATAGGTACTGTTCCGGCGGGAAGGTAATGGCGCTCCATGCAGTCATGCCAGTGGCCACATGACCTTGGAGGTGTCTACGGACAACGCCGGCTCTTCGGCTTAGAAATGGAGATGAGCACCAACCCCCAGAGTGTGAGTAGATCAATAGGTACCGCTCCAGCGGGAAGGTAACGGCACTCCATGAAGTCATGTCAGCCACATGACCTTGGAGGTGTCTGCGGACAACGCCGGCTCTTTGGTTTAGAAATGGAGATGAGCACCAACCCCCAGAGTTGGTCACGACAAGAACCTTTACCTTTACCTAGAGTCTCACTTATCCAACATATCCAATAAAATATTATTATTATTATTATTATTATTATTATTATTATTATTATAGAAGATGAGGTCTGGCCAAACCAGAATAGAGTGTGACTTTGGCTTCCAGCATTCTATTATTATTATTACAGTAGAGTCTCACTTATCCAACATAAACGGGCCGGCAGAATGTTGGATAAGCGAATACGTTGGATAATAAGGAGGGATTAAGGAAAAACCTATTAAACATCAAATTAGGTTATGATTTTACAAATTAAGCATCAAAACATCATGTTAGACAACAAATTTGACAGAAAAGGTAGTTCAATATGCAGTAATGCTATGTAGTAATTACTGTATTTACGAATTTAGCACCAAAATATCACGATGTATTGAAAACATTGACTACAAAAATGTGTTGGATAATCCAGAATGTTGGGTGAGTGTTGGATAAGTGAGACTCTACTGTATTTATATTCTGTCCTTCTCACTCTGAATTTAATATGCTTCTGTCCTTGTTTTATTTATTATTTTCCCAGCTGAACGTGGCCGTGAAGTGTCTCAAGACGGATGTGCTGAGCCAGCCGGAAGCCCTGGACGACTTCATCCGCGAGGTCAACGCCATGCACTCCTTGGACCACGTCAACCTCATCCGCCTCTATGGCGTGGTGCTCTCCAACCCCATGAAGATGGTGAGGACGACTTATCGGTTCATAGAGTTGGAAGAGACCACATGGACCATCTAGTCCAAGCATGGGCAAACTTCGTCCCTCCAGGTGTTTTGGACTTCAACTCCCACAATTCCTAACAGCCGGTAGGCTGTTAGGAATTGTGGGAGTTGGAGTCCAAAACACCTGGAGGGACGAAGTTTGCCCATGCCTGATCTACACACCCCCATCTCACAGATTCAAACTGGCAACCTTCAGGTCAGCAGTTCAGCCGACACAAAGGCATTAACACATTGTTCCACCGCAGTGATGAAGATCTAGTCAGGGTGTGCTGTGGCTTTTTAACTTTGAACATGTTTTGATGGATTTTAACTGAATTTTTTTACTGCTGTTTGTGTTTAATTCTGTTTCAATTTTTGTACATTTGCATATTTTGAACTCTGTGCTAATGCTGTTATGTCGAGCTGCTTTGAGTCCCGTTTGGGGAAATAAAGTAGAGTTATTATTATTATTATTATTATTATTATTACTATGATTGACACAAAGACACATTATGACACAGCAAACAAGATATATATGCTGGATTTTGTATCACAAAATCACAAGTAGAACACTTCCCAAGCATGTACGGCTGTGATGTATAATTATTATTATTATTATTATTATTATTATTATTGTTATTATTATTATTATAGATGAGGTCTGGCCAAACCAGAGTAGAGTGGGACTTTGCCAAAATCACAAGTCGAACGCTTCCCAAGTGTCTAGGGCTGTGTGATGTATTATTATTATTATTATTATTATTATTATTATTATTATTATCATTTTATTGTATGACACAGCAAACAAGATAGACATGCTGGATTTCGTTTCACAAAACCACAAGTCGAACACTTCCCAAGTGTCTAGGACTGTGTGATGTATTTTCGGATGATGTGTGCAGATCCCAGTAGGGTGGCCTTTTGGAGTTGGCAGATTGTAATTTTGTCAATGTCTATTGTTTCCAAATGCCGGCTGAGATCTTTTGGCATGGCACCCAGTGTGCCCATCACCACCGGGACCACCTGCACTGGTTTCTGCCAGAGTCTTTGAAGTTCAATCTTGAGGTCCTGATAGCGGCTGAGTTTTTCCTGTTGTTTTTCGTCAATGCGACTGTCACCTGGGATGGCGAAATCAATGAGCCAAACCTTTTTCTTTTCCACAACTGTGATGTCTGGTGTGTTGTGTTCCAGAACTTTGTCAGTCTGGATTCGGAAGTCCCACAAGTATCTTTGCATGTTCATTTTCCAATACTTTTGCAGGTTTGTGATCCCACCAGTTCTTTGCTGCTGGGAGGTGGGACTTGAGGCATAAGTTCCAATGAATCATTTGGGCCACATAGCTGTGCCTCTGTTTGTAGTCTGTCTGTGCGATTTTCTTACAGCAGCTGAGGATGTGATCCATGGTTTCGTCGGTTTCCTTGCACAGTCTGCATTTTGGTTCACCAGCTGATTTTTCGATCTTGGCCTGAATTGCATTTGTTCTGATGTCTTGCTCCTGGGCTGCAAGGATCAGGCCTTCTGTCTCCTTCTTCAGGGTCCCATTCGTGAGCCAGAGCCAGGTCTTCTCCTTATCAGCTTTTCCTTCAATTTTGTCAAGGAACTTTCCATGCAATGTTTTGTTGTGTCAGCTGTCAGCTCTAGTTTGTAGTGCGGTTTTCTTGTACTGATTTTTTGTCTGCTGTGCTTTGAGGAGTTTCTGATTTTTGACTTGTTGTTGTTGTTGTTGTTGTTGTTATTATTATTATTATTATTATTATTATTATTATTATTATTATTATAGATGAGGTCTGGCCAAACCAGAATAGAGTGAGACTTTGGCTTCCATCGTTCTATTATTATTATTAATAATATTACTATTATCTTTATAGTTTTGGGCACTAGAATCGCATTGGCTTTTTTAGCTGCTGCATCACACTCTTGGTTCATGTTCATCTTATAGTCTGCTAAGGCCCCTTCTAGAATGCCATATAATCCAGATTATCTAAGCAGAAAGTTCACATTATCTGCTTTGACCTGGATTATATGAGTTTACACTGCCATATAATCCAGTTCAAAGCAGATAATGTGGGTTTTATGTGGCAGTGTAGAATAATAATAAGAAGAAGATTGTTCGATCCCTTTCCCAAGGACTGTTTCAAAGCAAGGTGTCTCCCAACCTGTATCTATGCATTTTGGATTTTTTTTTCTGCCACAATATAGTACCTTGCATTTCTCTCTATTGTATCCAAGGGCAGAATCCCAGAACCTGTGTACCCATGAGTATACCCAGCCTAGTTGGGCAGCGTCCAGATAATATTCTGTTCCCGTAAAAGCGCTTTGTTCCTCCCAGCCAAGGTGCAGTCGCGTGACCACGGAGTGCTTTCTCTTTGTGTGTTCACAGGTGACGGAACTGGCTCCGCTGGGCTCCCTCCTGGACCGTCTTCGCAAGAACCAGGGCCACTTCCTCATCGCCACCCTCTGCCACTACGCCATCCAGATCGCCAAGGGCATGGCCTACCTGGAGTCCAAGCGCTTCATCCACCGCGACCTGGCCGCCCGCAACATCCTCCTGGCCGCCAACGACCTGGTCAAGATCGGCGACTTCGGCCTCATGCGGGCCTTGCCCAAGAACGACGACCACTACGTCATGCAAGAGCACCGCAAAGTCCCGTTTGCATGGTGAGTGGATGGGATAGAGCAGGCAGGTAGGCTGTTAGGAATGGTTGGAGTTGAAGTCCAAAACACCCGGAGGGGCCATGCCTGGGATAGATGCACCCGGTTCTCAAACTGGTTCTCCAGCAGCAGAACAGAAACAGTTTCAAATCAGTTTCCAGATCTTTGCAGGCTCAGCCAATCAGCTTCATGCACACATATAGCACCATGCCTTTGCAAACCATGACATGATAGTCACTCCAAACTAAAAGGTTTGAAGCAACTACCATTGGGTTTTCCAAGGTGCCATTTTGGCAACATGCCTTTCATGATAGGAGTTTTGGAAACTTCTCTATGGACCAGATAATGCTGCAAGTGGCCACAGATGATGTGGCACAGTGGTTAGAGTCTTGGGCCACGGCTCCATGATCCAATTCCCATAGAGCTTTGAAAGATATTGGTTAACTTTGGGCTGATTCAGAATAATAATAATAATAATAATAATAATAATAATAATAATAATACAGTAGAGTCTTTCTTATCCAACATGAATGGGCCGGCAGAATGTTGGATAAGCAAAAATGTTGGATAATAAGGAGAGATTAAGGAAAAGCCTATTAAACATCAAATTACATTATGATTTTACAAATTAAGCACCAAAACATCATGTTTTACAACAAATTGACAGAAAAAGCCGTTGAATACATGGTAACGTTATGTTGTAATTACTTTATTTACAAATTTGGCACCAAAACATTGCAATGTATTGAAAACATTGCCTACAAAAAAATTGACTACTAAAAGGCAGACTGCGTTGGATAATACAGAATGTTGGATAAACGAAGTTTGGATAAGTGAGACTCTACTGTAATAATAATATTAATAATAATCATCATCATCATCATCCAATATGAAATCCAACATATATAAAGTAGAGTCTCACTTATCCAACATTAAACGTGCCGGCAGAACGTTGGATAAGCAAATATGTTGGATAATAAGGAGAGATTAAGGGAAAGCCTATTAAACATCAAATTAGGTTATGATTTTACAAATTAAGCACCAAAACATCATGTTTAACAACAAATTTGACAGAAAAAGTAGTTCAATACGCAGTAATGCTATGTAGTAATTACTGTATTTATGAATTTAGCGCCAAAATATCACGATGTATTGAAAACATTGACTACAAAAATGCATTGGATAATCCAGAATGTTGGATAAGCGAGTGAGACTCTACTGTATCTTGTTTGCTGTGTCATACTCTGTCTTTGTGTCAACAACAACAACAACAACATTATTTTTATAACCTGGCTCCATCTTCACGAGGGGACTCGGAGACGGCTTACATGGGGAACCAAACCCAACAAATACACAAAATATAAACTGAAATAAAATAAATAACAACCAAAATTTATTTATTTCGTGTCAAAAGCATTGCATAATAAATAAGTTTAAAAGTGATAAAATAAAGGAATCACAGGCAGGTAAATAATTTTAGACGAAAAGCATGCAAAAACCGATAGATAATTAAAACCACAGAATAAATCGTAAAATACATCCATGAACATCAAACACGGAATGGGAAATAACCGGGGGGGGGGGGGGCGGGGGGGCAGAGCTTGTGCAATCCAAGCCCTACTCCCCCCCCCCAAGTTATTTCCTGCTCCGTGTTTTGGAGAGATGCCGTTTCTCTAGCCATGACCATCTATTGTGTTTGCCCCCACCTGTCGCTTTGGCCACGGACTCCCCAGTGGTGACCCTATTCCTTCCCCTTCTTTCTCTCTTCCTACCTGCGCAGGTGTGCCCCCGAGAGCCTGAAGACCCGCACCTTCTCTCACGCCAGCGACACCTGGATGTTTGGAGTCACGCTGTGGGAGATGTTCACCTACGGACAGGAGCCCTGGGTTGGCTTGAACGGCAGCCAGGTACGGGCCCGAAGCCGGCTCTGTAATGCAATATATGGCAGTGTAGAAGGGGCCTTACATTGCAATTTTCTGGAAAGGCCTGGGATATTTTACCTATGTTCACAGGTTTGGTGTGCCGTCGCGCCTGCCTCTTAGCGAAAGAGGCATGGACGTGACATCTTTCCCCAGGGGATTGCTTCTTGCTTTCCTTTAGGGAAACTGGAACTCCCAAGGACCAAAACACTGTAGATAACTCAAAACTGGTTTTATTCTTAAAAGGTTAACCTTTTAAGGCAATAAGCTGGAAGTTTCAAAGGGGTAAAGGAAAATATACATTACAGTCTTTGGTTGTTTTAAGTCCAAGGAGCTCTGTAGCTGAGAAGCTTTTCCAGGTCCCTCTTTCTCAATGGCTGTGAATGCCGGAGCAATCCTCAACCTCAGTCCAAATGGCCTATGTTTGAAGACACAGTCTTCCTCTGATGCCAAAGGACTGATTTGAAGGCGCTTGAGACTCCTCAACGTCGTCCAGGTTGGCCCTAAACATGAAGCATAAGTCTCAAGGGTAAGAACCTCAGAATTGGTGCTGAGAGGTAACTTAATCAAGGGCTTTTAGAGCCAAGTCTCTCTCTCACGTCCATCTGGTAGAAAGCTTGATGGTGGAATGAAAAAGGAAACACTGACCCACTCCAGGAAAGGGTGGAGTCAAAGAATTGAGTTGAGGAAGCACTATAACTGGTGCAAACAACATTGATTGACAGATATAAATAACCAATCAATCCAACTACATTTACAGGGTAAAGGCAAAATCAGGCATGATACAACAATTCAAATCTTGCAACTTACAGTTCGACGTATAGATGGCGCCACTCGCGCGGTCACATTTGGTATTGAGCCAAAGTGAGTGTGTTTTTGGTGAGCAAGTTGCATTGACGATAACCCTCCTGATCCTTTGTTCCATGAAGCAATATGTGTCTCCCTTTTGCTGGCGTGCCATCACTTTTAATTTTGGAAGATATTAGTGCAGATGCAGTCATCATTACTTTTTGAAGGCCCCTTTATTTGTGCATGTCGGAATTGGTGCATCTCCCTCTATCAGCATTTAAATACTAGCCGCTTTGATTCACTTAATAGGATGCTAAATTCCCTATCAAGGTATATAATACTCAAGGTTTATTTGTGTGCACGAAGGAGAAAAAGACTGGAAAAGCCACAGCCAATTGGCCAGATATAGAATCATAGAATAATAGAGTTGGAAGAGACCACATGGGTTATCTACTCTAACCCCCTGCCATGCAGGAAAAGCACAATCAAAGCACTCCTGATAGATGGCCATCCAGTCACTATCACCAAAGGGGAAATGTGTGGTTGACAATGCCAATCTCACTTGGATTTGATGACGATATGTATGGCATCAATGCAAATGCTGTGGACCAGGAAAATGCAAGCTGAAATGGATAATAATAATAATAATAATAATAATAATAATAATAATAATAATAACAACAACGAAAAACAACAGGAAAAACTCAGCCGCTATCAGGACCTCAAGATTGAACTTCAAAGACTCTGGCAGAAACCAGTACAGGTGGTCCCAGTGGTGATGGGCACATTGGGTGCTGTGCCAAAAGATCTCAGCCGGCATTTGGAAACAATAGACATTGACAAAATTACGATCTGCCAGCTGCAAAAGGCCACCCTGCTGGGATCTGCGCGCATCATCCGAAAATACATCACACAGTCCTAGACACTTGGGAAGTGTTCGACTTGTGGTTTTGTGAAATGAAATCCAGCATATCTGTCTTGTTTGCTGTGTCATAATAATAATAATAATAATAATTATTATTATTATTATTATTATTATTATTATTATTATTATTATTATTATTTATATACCGCCCTATCTCCTCAGGGGACTCAGGGCGGTTTCTAACATGATAAAAATAATACAATACAACACACGTAATAAAAACAGAACCATAGACCAATTTTAAAATGATACAAATAATAAACATAAATACACCACATATAATCCAACAACGAAAAATAAAACTAGTAACAATTCTCCATTTATGGGCCAGTTATAGTGACCCAGAGTTCAACGTTGGAATGGCCAACTATAAAGTGCAAGATTATTTCCACGTGTGTAGACAACACCTTGAAGCAAAGTTTGGAAAAGTTTGAAGTTGTTTAGAATGCAACTTGTAGAAGTTCCCCTTAGACTACAACTCCCAGAATATCCCGTAAGCCATAGTGACTGGGATGATGATAATAATAATAATAATAATAATAATAATAATAATAATAATAATAATAATAATAATACCCTGTTTCCCCAAAAATAAAACAGGGTCTTATATTAATTTTTGCTCCCAAAGATGCACTAGGTCTTATTTTCAGGGGATGTCTTATTTTTCCATGAAGAAGAATTCACATTTATTGTTGAACAACAAAATGAACATTTATTAAAGTAGTTGTCATCACAAACCAGCATAACCAGACAAACTATGAATCCTATCAAGAATTTCTTGTTACTACCATTATTTACATGTACAACAATCTATGGTACCTCTTGCAATTTAGGTTTCACAAGGTTTCCACGCTGATTTCTCTCTATTCTAGTTTCAATGTAGTCATGAATGATGAATAATATAATATACTATAATAATAATATAATATAATAATAATATAATGATATACAATATATTAATGAGATAATATAATATAGGATATAATAATAACAGAAAATGATAATAATATGGTATTAATAGGATAATATAATAATGGGATATAATAACAGAATAGCATAATAATATAATAATAATAGGATAATATAATAGAATAATAGAATGGAATGATATAAAATATATTAATAGGATAATATAAAATGGAATATAATAATAATAACAGAATATGCTAATAATAATAAAATAATAATATGATAATATAATAGAATAATAGTATAGAATATAATGATATAAAATATATTAATAGGGTAATATAAATGGAATTTAATAATAACAGAATAATAATATAATAATATGAAAATATAATAGAATAATAATAGAATAATAATATAATGATATACAGTAGAGTCTCACTTATCCAACACTCGCTTATCCAACGTTCTGGATTATCCAACGCATTTTTGTAGTCAATGTTTTCAATACATCGTGATATTTTGGTGCTAAATTCGTAAATACTGTAATTACTACATAGCATTACTGTGTATTGAACTACTTTTTCTGTCAAATGTGTTGTATAACATGATGTTTTGGTGCTTAATTTGTAAAATCATAACCTAATTTTATGTTTAAAAGGCTTTTCTTTAATCCCTCCTTATTATCCAACATATTTGCTTATCCAACGTTCTGCCAGCCCGTTTATGTTGGATAAGTGAGACTCTACTGTAATAATAATAATAATAGAAAAATATAATATAATGATTTAAAATATATTAATAGGATAATATAATAATGGGATATAATAAGAGTAACAGAATATGATGATAATAATATGGCAATAGAATAATAGTATAAAATAATCAGTTTCATGGCATAGGATAGGAAGATGAGAGGAGAATCCCAATGCGTCCTGTACCTTTAAGGAGCAAAAGCAGCAGGACGAAAGCCCTCTTCCTTCCCTCCCTCCCTCCCTCCCTTGCCCTGGCTCCAGGAGCCAATCAGAAGCCTCTGGGAAGCAAGGCAGCATGGCCAGGAGGGAGACGGAAGGAAGGAAGAAACGGCAGCAGCCACGGAAGGTTTTTCAAGCCTCGGCTGGGGGACAGGCAAGGAAAGGCCAGCCAGGGAGGCACAGAAAGCAAGCACTTTCCCTCCCTCCCTCCCTCCCTCCGGTGTATGAATGAGTGCTGCTTCTGCCCTGCAGCCATGCTTCCCAATGGAACTCTGCTGCAGCCTTAGTTGCTAGGTCTTACTTTCAGGGGAGGCCTTATATTTGGCAATCCCCCCAAAACCCTGCTAGGTCTTATTCTTTGGGGAGGTCTTATTTTCGGGGAAACACGGTAATAATCTGGGACTTCCAAATTCAAACTGACAAAATATTGGAGCACAAGACTTCTGACCTCATGATTGTGAGCAAAAACAAAGTATGGATCGTTGACGTTGCAATCCCAGGTGATAGTAGAATGGAGGAGAAACAACTGGAAAAGCTGACACGATACGAGGATTTAAAGATCGAACTGCAAAGACTCTGGCACAAGCCAGTCAAGGTGGTCCCAGTGGTGATCGGCACACTGGGAGCAGTTCCCAAAGAACTTGGCCTGCACTTAAACACAATTGGTGCTGACAAAATGACCATTTGTCAGCTTCAAAAGGCCACCCTGCTCAGATCTGCACACATTATTCGTCAATACATCACGCAGTCCTAGACACTTGGGAAGCATCCGACATTGACTGAATACAAAAGCCAGCACAGTGATCTTGTTTGTTGTGTACTAATCTTGTGGTGTATCAAATAATAATAATAATCACAAATAGTTCCTTAGAAAAGTGTGGACTTTCCTATGATGTTGGTGGGTTCATTGGTTGATGAGTTCATTGTCTGTATTGAACCTATTTTGCTCCCAACGTGTTTTGAGCCTGCCGTCCTCTCAAGCTTCTAGTCCTCATTATTTGCTTGTGGGCCAATCTTGGCTTCTCTTGCTGAACTTCGCTTTCTCTGCCTAGATTTTGCACAAGATTGACAAGGAAGGCGAGCGGCTGGCCCGGCCCGAGGACTGTCCCCAGGACATTTATAACGTCATGTTGCAGTGCTGGGCGCATAAACCAGAAGACCGGCCGACTTTCGTGGCCCTGCGGGACTTCCTCCTGGAGGTATTTTAGCCATGGGAATTGGGAGCAAAATCACAGTGGTGGCCCTTGAAAGTCATTATTGTTGTATCCAAAGGCAATGGCATTCGAAAGCAGATATCCTAGTGTCCAAACCAAGGTTACGTCTTTCTATGGACTTCCTTGGATGTTGCAAAGCCAGGGAATGACAAACCTGGAGTTATTTGCAGTTTCCTAACTATGGATACACAATAATAACTATATGTCAACTGCAAAAGGCCACCCTACTGGGACCTGCGCGCATCATCCGAAAATACATCACACAGTCCTAGACACTTGGGAAGTTTTCGACTTGTGATTTTATGAAACGAAATCCAGCATGTCTAGTATCTTGTTTGCTGTGTCATACAATAAAATAATAATAATGATGATGATGATGATGATGATGATGTATGGAAAGTTCAGGGTGGGAGAAAGAACTCTTGTCTGTTGGAGGAAAGTGTGAATATTGCAATTGGCCACCTTGAATGGTCTTGCAGCTTGAAAGCCTGGCTGATCCCTGCCTGGGGGAATCCTTTAGGGCCAATCAGGGCCAGCTAACACCTCCCAATGAAGGATTCCCTCAGGAAGTAAGCAGCCAGGCGTCGAAACTGAAAAGCCATTCAATGCTAATCAAGGTGGCCAATTGCAACATTCACACTTGTCTGCAACAGACAAGAGTTCTTTCTCCCACCCTGGACATTGCACAGATATATAAACCCCACTTGCCTAGTTTCCAACAGAACTTACAACCTCTGAGGATGTCTGCCATAGATGTGGGCGAAACATCAGGAGAGAATGCTTCTGGAGCATGGCCAGACAGCCCGGAAAATATACAACAACCCCAAAATTGAATTAATTAAAATGAAAATGCACATTTCGAATACTCACAGCAAGCCGGATACACATAGAGTTCAGTGGAAGTAAACATTCCTGGAATTGCTGAAAAAATATTTCTCTATATAACTGGATTGTTGTTGCACAATAGAAAGGGTCCCTTTTTCAAACCAAAACACTTTGGGTTTTTTTTTTTTGTAAAACAGGATTTCCCAAAAGAATAAAATGCCACAATAAATTAGAAGGGGAAGACTGCATTTTGTGGATGCATTTGAAGACAACGGCCTTTGCAACCCCAAAAAAGAAACAACAACAACAACAATTTATTTATATTTTGCTCTTCTCCCCGAGGGGACTCAGAGCGGATTGCAATATATAAATAGACACAGGCAAACATTCAATGCCTTGTTACAATGAAAATACAATGAAACACAAATACACCGACAAAGGCTTCTCCTTTCATTTCTGGCTCTGGAGGCAGTACTCATCTCTGGTTCTGGGGGAGCCTGCATTGTACACAGACACCTCCTGATCGTATGGCCGGCATGACTGTATGGAGTGTCAAATCAAATCAAATCAAAATATTTTATTATGCTCATAGACCAGCATAAGTGAGGTACAATCTCATAGAAGCACTATACATTAAAATCTAAAAGGCTAATAAAACAAAGATATGTTGAAGGCTAAAACACAAAACTATTTAGAGAAGGAGCATCTTTTTGCCTTCTTGCCAAGGCAGTACCTATTGATCTACTCACATTTGCATGTTTCCGAACTGGTACCTTGGCAGGAGCTAGGGCTAACAGCAGAAGCTCACCCCGTTCCCTGGATTTGAACGGCCAACCCTCAGGTCAGCAGTTAATCAGCACAAGGGGGCAGGGCTGTGGCGCAGGCTGTTGAGCAGCTGCAATAAATCACTCTGACCATGAGGTCATGAGTTCGAGGCCAGCCCGTGGCGGGGTGAGCGCCCGCCACGGGCTGACCTAGCAACCCGAAAGATAGTTGCATTTATCAAGTAGGAAATAAGGTACCACTTATAAAGTGGAGAGGCAAGTTTAACTAATTTATGACCTGGAATGAGGAAGTACCGTCAGAGTGGATGATGAAGCAGCTGCTCCCCCCTGTGGCCAGAATCGAACATCCCCTCAGGAGAAGGTTAAATTGCCTCTGCGTCTGTCTGTCTCTGTCTCGGTTCTATGTGTTTATGGGCATTGAATGTTTGTCCTATGTGTGTACAATGTGATCCGCCCTGAGTCCCCTTTGGGGTGAGAAAGAAGGGCGGAATATAAATACCGCAAATAAATAAATAATAAATAATCCACTGTGATGCCGAGTCTTTGGATACATCCTCATTCCAAACACTGCTGGATGATTTTTATGGTGTCGTAAGTTAGTTAAATTAGCCTCCCCACATAGTGGTACCTAAATTTCCTACTTGATAGATGCAAGGGTTTCATCCATCGTGCCACCGCAGCCCCTAAACACCTGCATCTGAGGAAATCTTCAGGGACAGTTGGTAAGAGTTGGGAACGTGACATTTAACATCTGGCAAGAATGGTGATTGTGGCAATTGGGTTTGCTAGCAACCCAGCAAGGGCTTGAAATGAGTCCTTGTCCTGAACATCCCAAAGGAACATCCCTGTAACTGAGCACAGAATGGAACTCCCAGGAAAGGAACTCCCAGCCGCCCAAACAAAGTTCCTAGAATCATAGATAGACTTAGATTCGATGAATGCATTGCAATATCCGTATCAATCCATGACTGCAAAACTTTTCATCCTCCTCCTCCTCCTCCTCACTTGTCTTCCTCTTTTGTCGCCAGGCGCAACCCACGGATATGCGAGCCTTGCAAGACTTCGAAGAGCCCGACAAGCTGCTCATCCAGATGAATGATATCATCACGGTCATCGAGGGCAGGTACGTGGGCCGAGGTTCCCAGAGGTTTGTGCGTCTCCGGTCCGGTTTGAACAGTGGGCACATCTTTGCCGTGGGATATGTAGCAGTACATGTGCGCCTTGGCAATGTTTGTATTATTTCCTTTTCCTCCTTCCCATGCTCAGAACATGGGAAGAGCCATGTAAGTTAGCGACCGTATTTACTCGAGTCTCATGCGCCTTTGAATCTAATGTGCACTTTCATTTTCACAGCCCTGAAATTGTTGTAGATCAGACAGAGGCTGATGGTTTAACTGATGGTTTAGAGAGGATTATGGACTTTCCTGTGACACAAAGCGGTGGGCTCTTAAGTCTGGGAAATTCAGGTCTGGGAAATGATGTTTCTCTCAGCAAGAAAACTGGCTCGGAAAGTGCCGAGCCTCAGAAAGTGCCGGTCTGAGGGGTCAATAGTAGATAAGGATTTGTGTGAAGAGCTGAGTGATAAGGAGGGTTCCCAGAAGAAGCTACCTATAGCTATGGAGTCTCCGTTTACAAATCAGAGCCGAAAATAGAGTAAGTTGGGAAGAAAGTCACTGGCATGACTCCATGGAGTGCCGTTACCTTCCCGCTGGAGCGGTACCTATTGATCTACTCACATTTGAATGTTTTTGAACTACTAGGTTGGCAGAAGCTGGGGCTAACAATGAGAGCTCACCCCACTCTCTGCAAGTTCAACAGCAGAGCCGGGCTGTGGCGCAGGTTGTTGAGCAGCTGCAATAAATCACTCTGACCATGAGGTCATGAGTTCGAGACCAGCCTGTGGCGGGGTGAGCACCCGTCAATTAAAAATAAAAAATAGCCCCTGCTCGTTGCTGACCTAGCAACCCGAAAGATAGTTGCATCTATCAAGTAGGAAATAAGGTACCACTTATAAAAGTGGGGAGACTAATTTAACTAATTTACAACATTGGAATGAGGAAGTGCCGTCAGAGTGGATGATGAAGCAGCTGCTCCCCCCTGTGGCCAGAATCGAACATCCCCTCAGGAGAAGGTTAAATTGCCTCTGCGTCTGTCTGTCTCTGTCTCGGTTCTATGTGTTTATGGGCATTGAATGTTTGCCCTATGTGTGTATAATGTGATCCACCCTGAGTCTCCTTCGGGGCGAGAAAGAAGGGCGGAATATAAATACTGAAAATAAATAAAATAAATAAACAGCTCAGCGGTTTAACCCTCTGCGCCACCGGGGTCTCTCAAAACCTCCAAGGGAGACTCCATTCCGGCCCAGGTCTTGTGCCAAAAGTAAGCTGCCCAATCCTTTTGAGTGGCCCATCTTCTGGAGCAGGACCCCAACCATCCTTCCCTTGAGTCACTTCTGGGTGTGCTGTTCTGCCCCAAGGGCTGGCAGCCGCAGCCCTCCTCTGGGCCTTCTTCCTTCCTTTCTTCCTTTCTTTCCCTTTCATGTCTTTCGCTTACGCCCCCGCACTCTGCCGCTCCCTGCCTCCCACGCTCCACCGGCTCCTCCGGGTGGTTGTTTTCCCAAGAAGGCTCACAAGCCGGGGCAGAAGGGCTCGCTTGCCAAGGCAGCGACAGCCCTGCGTGGGAGCAAGGGACCTCACCACCGATAGGATCATAGCATCGGAAGGGGTCCCCTGAGGCCATCCAGCCCAACCCCGTTCTGCCAGGCAAGAGGACACCTTCCGTGCCGTACCAGAAGAAGGAGAGAGACTCCACCACACTCTTAGGAAGCATATTCCTCTGTCACGTAGGAAGTTCTTCCTGATGTTCAGGTGGAGTCTCCTCTCTTGTCGTTTGAAACCGCTGCTCCATTACGTCTTGGTTTCTGGAGCAGCAGAAGACAAAGTTTCCCCTTCCACAATATGTCATCCTATCAAATATGTAAATATTTGTAGAATATGTGTAGAAGGGCCTTGAGTCTACACTGCCATATAATCCAGTTAAAATCAGATAATCTGTATCTTATAGGCAGTGTGGAAGAGGCCAGAGGCCTAACTGCCTGTCCCCTGGGCTGAGTAGGTTGCTAGGAGACCAAGTGGGCGGAGCTTATCCCTCTAACTGGCAGCATTTGGATAAAAACAATTATTCCTTTCCCTGTAATTAGGACTTTATTTTTCTTTTCTTTTTGTTGTATCTACCTAGAGCCGTGAATGATGGGTTGTGTTGTCAAATTTCGAGGTTGGGGGGCCTGTAGTTTTGTTGTTTTGTCCGCTGCCCTGATGCCATCACTCTTTTATATATATAGATAGAGTTGGAAGAGACCACATGGGACATCTAGTGCAGGCATGGGCAAACTTCGGCCCTCCAGGTGTTTTGGACTGCAACTCTCACAATTCCTACCGTGTTTTCCCGAAAATAAGACAGTGTCTTATATTAATTTTTGCTCCCAAAGATGCTCTAGGTCTTATTTTCAGGGGATGTCTTATTTTTCCATGAAGAAGAATTCACATTTATTGTTGAACAAAAAAAATGAACATTTATTATATCCTGTACAGTAGTTGTCATCACAAACCAGCATAGCCAGACAAACTGAATCCTGTCAAGAATTTCTTGTTACTACCAATATTTCCATGTACAAGACTTTATGGTACGTACATTTACCGATCCTGCATGCTCGGGTGTTCTGTTCAGCGGTCATGCTTCCAAACACAAACTTTGCTAGGTCTTACTTTCAGGGGAGGCCTTATATTTAGCAATTCAGCAAAACCTCTACCAGGTCTTGTTTTCTGGGGATGTCTTATTTTAGGGGAAACAGGGTAACAGTCGTTGTCGTTGTTGTTGCTGTTATGATTTTAGGAAGCTACTTTTTCTATTGTGGTCACTGTCCTGGGTTAGTAAAAAAGGTAAAGGTTTCCCCTGACGTTAAGTCCAGTCATGTCTGACTCTGAGATGGTGCTCATCTCCATTTCTAAGCCGAAGAGCCAGCGTTGTCCGTAGACACCTCCAAGGTCATGTGGCCACTGGCATGACTGCATGGAGCGCCAATGTTACCTTCCCGCCGGAGCGGTACCTATTGATCTACTCACATTGGCATGTTTTCGAACTGCTAGGTTGGCAAAAGCTGGGGCTAACAGCGGACGCTCACTCCGCTCCCCGGATTTGAACCTGGGACCTTTCGGTCTCCAGCCCAGTGCTTTAACGCACTTTGCCACCGGGACAGACCAAAGTCTTGTCTTAGTCTGTGGCAGTTTCATCCATTTGTTTTAGGCAGGGATGTCGAATGTGTATCTCTCAAAGGCCATAACGCCCAACAATTGCAAAAGGTAAAAAAAACCTGATGCAATCCTAGGGTGTATCAGTGGGAATACAGTGTCTCAATTGAGGGAAGTCATAGTCCGACTCTCTTCTGCTTTGGCCAGATCTTTAATGTTCTTTGGCCAAACTGCAAGTAGAATAATATTGTGTCCACTTGTGGTCAAGGCAATTCACAGGAGGCTGATCAAATGGAAGGGGTCCAGAGAAGGTCTAACAAAAGGGTCAAAGGTGTGAAAGCCATGAATCCCTGTGCAACTAAGGGAGCTGGATATGTTTTACCTGGAGATGGGAGCGTGAACATGAGATCCATGTTTACATATTTGAAAGGGTGTTATATTGAAGATGGGAAGGCTCGCTTTCCTTTTGCTACAGAGACTGGAACACAATAGAGCCACGAATTCAATCTCCAGGAAATTATATTCTACTAGCTGTGCCCGGCCATGCGTTGCTGTGGCTAGGACTTAATTTTTCTTTTCTTTTTGTTGTATGAACGTAGAGGTGTGGATGAGAGGTTGTGCTGTCAATTTTCAAGGTTGTGGGGCATTTAGTTTAGTTGTTTTGTCCGGTGCCGTGATTCCATTACACTTTTATATATATAGACTAGCTGTGCCCGGCCATGCGTTGCTGTGGCTAGGACTTAATTTTTCTTTTCTTTTTGTTGTATGAACGTAGAGGTGTGGATGAGAGGTTGTGCTGTCAATTTTCAAGGTTGTGGGGCATTTAGTTTAGTTGTTTTGTCCGGTGCCGTGATTCCATTACACTTTTATGTATATAGACTAGCTGTGCCCGGCCATGCGTTGCTGTGGCGAAGTATGGTGGTATGGGAAATAAAGTATTGAGGAATTGGTGGTAGTTACGGTAAAGGGTAAAGGTTTTCCCCTGACGGAGCTTAGCCTTCTAACTGGCAGCAATTGGATAAAAACAATTCTTCCTCTCCCTCTAATTAGGACTTTATTTTTCTTTCCTTTTTGTTGTATGAACATAGAGGCATGGATGAGGGGTTGTGCTGCCAAGTTTAGTGTTTCTGGGATGTGTAGTTTTGTTGTTTTGCCCTAGGCCAACATTTCGTTACCCTTTTATATATAGATAGATAGATTAGGAAAAGCATTTGGCGCTGTCCAACAGTGGAATATGCTCCTTGGGAATTTGTTGCCATCTCCGTTTTGGTTTGTTTTTTTTTACATTGAGGCTGGATGGCCATCTGTCAGAAGGACTTGGATTTCAACATCGATGTTGTTTTGGACCTTACTTTGGATTGCTAGGGTCTTTAGTTTCATAGGATCTTTAGCCTGCTCTACCAAGGAGTCTTGATGGTTCACAAGCGTACATAACCTTGGGTCATGGCTAAAAAAAACTATTTAAAATTTGCAGATGTGTTCAAGACATTTACAAAAACCATGGCTCCTATTGTTGGTCCCAACTCAGGCAAAGATATCATATAAGTGAAATACATTGTTTGGGAGGTGCTACATTACTCCATGCTCTTGTTGTTGTTGTTATTGTTATGTTTGTTTATACCTCGCTTTTTCTCTTAACAAGGAGATTCAAAGCAGCTAAAATAGTATCAAACTGCAATCATTCTACAGTGTGGAGATCAGGCATGGGCGAACTTGGGCCCTCCAGGTGTTTTGGACTTCAACTCCCACAATCCCTAACAGCCTAACGGCTGTTAGGAATTATGGGAGTTGAAGTCCAAAACACCTGGAGGGCCCAAGTTTGCCCATGCCTGATGTAGATGTATCCTGAGAAGCTAAGTGAAATTGAAGGAAGGAAATTTGGAAAAGTACTCATCGAGTTGCTGTGAGTTTTCCATGTCCCAGAAGCACTCTCTCCTGATGTTTTGCCCACATCTATGGCCTACATCCTCAGAGGTTCTGAGGTCTGTTGGAAACTAGACAAGTGAGGACATTGTCCCATAGATATATAAACCCCACATGCCTGGTTTCCAACAGACCTCACAACCTCTGAGGATGCAGGCCATAGATGTGGGTGAAACGTCAGGAGAGAATGCTTCTGGAACATGGCAAGACAGCCCGGTATGAAGCAGCCAGGCTTTGGAGCTGCAAGTCTATTCAATGGTATTCAAGCTGGCCAAGAATGGAGTCCCCTAGGTATGAATCAGCCAGGCTTAGAAGCTGCAAGGCTATTCGATGGTATTCAAGCTGGCCAACAATGGAGTCCCCTAGGTATGAATCAGCCAGGCTTGGAAGCTGCAAGGCTATTCGATGGTATTCAAGCTGGCCAACAATAGAGTCCCCTAGGTATGAATCAGCCAGGTTTTGAAGCTGCAAGGCTATTCAATGGTATTCAAGGTGGCCAGCAATGGAGTCTCCTAGGTATGAAGCAGCCAGGCTTTGAAGCTGCAAGGCTATTCAATGGTATTCAAGCTGGCCAAGAATGGAGTCCCCTAGGTATGAATCAGCCAGGCTTAGAAGCTGCAAGGCTATTCACTGGTAGTCAAGTTGGGTAACAATGGAGTCCCCTAGGTATGAAGCAGCCAGGCTTTGAAACTGCAGGGCTATTCAATGGTATTCAAGTTGGCCAGCAATGGAATCCCCTAGGTATGAAGCAGCCAGACTTTGAAGCTGCAAGGCTATTCAATTGTATTCAAGCTGGCCAACAATGGAGTCCCCTAGGTATGAATCAGCCAGGCTTTGAAGCTGCAAGGTCACTCCTTGGAAAGTGATGAATATTGTGGCCAAATTTGGTGTGATTTGACCCAGGGGTTTTGTTGTTAACTCGGTCCTAATTGTGCATATTACAATTTTTGAGATATAGATTGGAGGGCGCTGGACTTTGCCTGCTGAAGGTCCCAGGTCCAGTCCCAGGCATTGCCAGTGTAAACAAAGGAGCAGAGATGTGCAAAGAGCCTTGTTTGCTGGCCAAGGTTCATGGCCTTCACCTCCCAGTCTGCCTTCCTGACAGATCCAGGTTGCAATGGGGAATTTGCACATTTGGATCCATCCAAAAAGTCTCGCCCATTTCAAAACCAGCACCGGATGCCACGCAAGCGCCATCGGTGGCACAGGCAATGGAGGCGCCCACGCTTTGTTTACAAATCCATGCAATGTGTACAAGAAAGGAACACATCCTCCTTGTCAAAATAAACAGAGAGATCAATGACCAGCCGGAGGAGGTCAAAAAGCAAGTACAAGCTGAACACCTATTACCAGGAATTCTGATATTCGAAATACTTCGAAATCCAAAACTGGCCAAAACTATGGAACTGCAATTAAAGCAGTTTGAGACTGCTCTAATTGCAAGGGCTCAATGCTATGAAATCCCAGGAGCTGCACTTTCACAAGGCCTTTAGCCTTCTCTGCTCAATTGTGCCGATGCCTCACCAAACTACAACTCCCAGTACTCCATAGCATTAAGCCAGGAAATTGACGTGGTGCCAAACGGCACCATTGCGGATCCTGGAACAGGTTCAAGGCCAGCCTCTGCATGTGTGTAGTCACCATTCAGGCCCCAAACTGGTTCTAAAGTTTATGATCTAATCATCGGCACAGTGAAACCGCATCCAAGAGAACAAATTCCACCTAAATGTTAGGACAACGTTCTGATGGTAAGACCTGTTCGACAGTGTCATAATCTGCCCAGGATTCTGGCGGAGTCTCCTTCTTTGTAGGTCTTTAATCAGAGGCTGGAGGGACATCTGTCGGGAGGGTTTGGGTTGTGGCAGAAAGGGGTTGGACTGGATGGTCTTTGGGGTCTCCTTTCACTCGAGGATTCTAGGAAAAGGGATTCTCTCTAAATATTGGGAAGAACCTCCAGACAGTCAGAGCTGGACTGGATGGCCATTGGGCTCGATAGGATTGGATTGGCCACTCTCAGTTTGTCCTGGGTTCGCTCTCCCGACCTGCCTGCTACTCCCCTTCTTTCCTTCCTCCTTGCCTTCCTTCCTTCTTTCCTTCTTTCTTCCCTTCTTTCCTTCTTCTCTCCTTCTTTCCTTCCTTCTTCCCTTTTCTCCTTCTTTTCTTCTCTCCTTCCTTCCTTCCTTTATTCCTTCCTTCCCTCCATCCCTCCATTCTTTTTTCCCTCCTTCCCTTCCTTTTTTCTTCACTCCTTCCTTTTCTCCTTCCTTCCTTCCTGCTTGCCTGCCTGCCTTCCTTCCCTCCCTCCCTCTCTCCTTCCTTCCTTCCTCCCTTCCTTCCTTCTTCTTTCCTTACTTCTTCCCTTCTTTCCTTCTCTACTTCTCTCCTTCCTTCCTTTCTTTATTGCTTTCTTCCCTCCATCCTTTTTTCTCTCCTTCTTCCCTTCCGTTTTTCTTCACTCCTTCCTTTTCTCCCTCCTTCCTTCCTTCCTTCCTTCCTTCCTTCCTTCCTTCCTTCCTTCCTTCCTTCCTTCCTTCCCTTCCCTTCCTTCCTTCCTTCCTTCTTTCTTCCTTTCCTTCCTTCTTTCCTTCCTTCCTTCCTTCCTTCCTTCCTTCCTTCCCTTCCTTCCTTCCCTCCTTCCGCCCTTCCCTCCCTCTCTCCTTCCTTTCTTCCTCCCTTCCTTCCTTCCTTCCTTCCTTCCTTCCTTCCTTCCTTCCTTCCTTCCTTCCTTCCTTCCTCCCTTCCCTCCCTCTCTCCTCCCTCCCTCCCTCCTTTCCTTCTTCCTTTCTTCCTTCTCTCCTTCCTCCCTTCCTTCTTCCCTCCCTCCTTTCCTTCTCTCCTTCCTCCCTTCCCTCCCTCTCTCCTTCCTTCCTTCCTTCCTTCCTTCCTTCCTTCATTCCTTCCTCCCTTCCTTCTTCCCTCCCTCCTTTCCTTCTCTCCTTCCTCCCTTCCCTCCCTCTCTCCTTCCTTCCTTCCTTCCTTCCTTCCTTCTTTCCTTCCTTTCTTCCTTCTCTCCCTCCCTCCTTTCCTTCTTCCTTTCTTCCTTCTCTCCTTCCTCCCTTCCTTCTTCCCTCCCTCCTTTCCTTCTCTCCTTCCTCCCTTCCCTCCCTCTCTCCTTCCTTTCTTCCTTCCTTCCTTCCTTCCTTCCTTCCTTCATTCCTTCCTCCCTTCCTTCTTCCCTCCCTCCTTTCCTTCTCTCCTTCCTCCCTTCCCTCCCTCTCTCCTTCCTTCCTTCCTTCCTTCCTTCCTTCCTTCCTTCCTTCTTTCCTTCCTTTCTTCCTTCTCTCCCTCCCTCCTTTCCTTCTTCCTTTCTTCCTTCTCTCCTTCCTCCCTTCCTTCTTCCCTCCCTCCTTTCCTCTTGAGCTCCAAGGCCCTGGGCTGAGTCCCGTCTGGGCCGTGGATCAAGGCCGTGGCTTGTGTGTCTTTGGGGCCTGGCTCCTGCCCAGCCGTGACTCCCTCCCTGCCTCTGGGCCGGGCACCTTTAATTGCAGGGAGGTGGCGGCTGGTTGGTGGGTGGGTTGGTTGGTTGGTTGGTAATCGGAGTCAGGGCGAGGAGACGAGAGGAGGAGAGGAGGAGGGTGTAGCTTGGAAATGCCGGCCGCGTAGGCACCCCCACCCAGATTACATCAGCGCCTGGCCCAGGGATGGGGCCCCGCAGCACATAAGCAGCACGGCAAGGAGGCATCTGCTCCCAGGAGGAGCTGCAAGTGGCAGGCAACACCAGGTCCACTCGCCGGCTGTTGGCTTCCCGGGCTGCAGACGTCTGGCTTGGAGAACAAAGTGCAGGTGACTGAGGGTTGGCATCCTTGGGGTGGCATTTTATGGGGTCAGTCCAGGACACAGGTTCCAATCTTGTACCCTCCGATATTGCTGGAGTTTGGACAGGTGTTATTTCCAGGAGGTTTAGAGATTCCACCTGAAGAACCTTCTAATGGTAGCATCTGGCTTGAAGACCCAAGTGCAGATGACTGAGGGTTGGCATCCTTGGGGTGGCATTTTATGGGGTCAGTCCAGGACACAGGTTCCAATCTTGTACCCTCCGATATTGCTGGAGTTTGGACAGGTCTTATTTCCAGGAGGTTTAGAGATTCCACCTGAAGAACCTTCTAATGGTAGCATCTGGCTTGAAGACCCAAGTGCAGATGACTGAGGGTTGGCATCCTTGGGGTGGCGTTTTATGGGATCGGTCCGGGACACGGGATCCAATCACATATCACCAGATACTGCTGGAGTTTGGACACATCTTATTTCCAGGAGGTTTAGAGATTCCACCTGAAGAACCTTCTAAAGGTAGCATCTGGCTTGAAGACCCAAGCACAGGTGACTGAGGGTTGGCATCCTTGGGGTGGTGTTTTATGGGATTGGTCCGAGACACGGGTTCCAATCCCATACCCTCCAGATATTGCTGGAGTTTGGACAGGTCTTATGGAGTCTTATTTCCAAGAAGTTTAGAGATTCCACCTAAAGAACCTTCTGATGGTAGCATCTGGCTTGAAGACCCAAGTGCAGGTGACTGAGGGTAGGCATCCTTGGGGTGGCGTTTCATGGGATCGGTCCAGGACACGGGTTCCAATCCTGTACCCTCCAGATATTGCTGGAGTTTGGACAGGTCTTATGGAGTTCGGACAGGTCCTATTTCCAGGAGGTTTAGAGATTCCACCTGAAGAACCTCCTAATGGTAGTATCTGGGATGAAGACCCAAGCACAGGTGACTGAGGGTTGGCATCCTTGGGGTGGCGTTTTATGGGATCAGTCCAGGACACGGGTTCAAATCCCATACCACCAGATATTGCTGGAGTTTGGACAGGTCTTATGAAGTTTGGACAGGTCTTATTTCCAGGAGGTTTAGAGATTCCACCTAAACGTTATGAAGACCCTTCTGATATTAAGAGCAGGATGCTTTGAAACAGAGGCTGCATGGCCACCTGTCAGGAGAGCTTGGATTGTGTTTCTTCCAGCTCTTTCATCCTTTGATTCTATAAATTCAAGTCCAATGTCCAATTGCAGATAATAACTGAGGATCATCCGTGGAGTCCCCAGTGGCACAGCATGTTAAAGCACTGAGCTGCTGAACTTGCAGACCGAAAGGTCACAGGTTCGAATCCGGGGAGCAGAGTGATCTCCCACTGTTAGCCCCAGCTTCTGCCAACCTAGCAGTTTAAAAACATGTCAATGTGAGTAGATCAATAGGTACCGCTCCTGCGGGAAGGTAATGGCGCTCCATGCAGTCATGCCGGCCACATGACCTTGGAGGTGTCTACGGACAATACCGGCTCTTCGGCTTAGAAATGGAGATGAGCACCAACACCCAAAGTCGGACACGACTGGACTTGACATCAGGGGAAACCTTTACCTTACCTTTACCTAGCCATGGATGGTGTTGACTTCAGAGGTTGTGAAGTCTGTTGGAAACTAGGCAAGTGGGGTTTGTATATCTGTGGAATCATGTCCAGGGTGGGAGAAAGAACTCTTGTCTGTTTAAAGCGAGGGCGAAAGTTGCAATTGGGCACCATGATTAGCATTGAGTGACCTTGCAGTTTCAAAGCCTGGCTGCTTCCTGCCTGGGGGAATCCTTTGTTGGGAGGTGTTAGCTGTCCCTGATTGTTTCCTGTCTGGAATTCCCCTGTTTTCAGAGTGTTGTTCCTTATTTACTGTTCTGATTTTAGATGTTTTTTTTTAATCCTGGTAGCTAGATTTTGTTCATTGCAGTGGCTTCCTCCTTTCTGTTGAAATTGTCCACCTGCTTGTGGATTTCAATGGCTTCTCTGTGTAGTCGGACGTGGTGGTTGTCAGAGTTGTCCAGCATTTCTGTGTTTTCAAATAATATTCTGTGTTCAGGTCAGTTCATCAAGGGCTCTGCTGTGGCTGATTTCTCTGGTTGCATGAGTCTGCAATACCTTTCATGTTCCTTGATTCATATTTGGGCATTGCTGCTTTTGGTGGTCCCTATGTAGACTGGTCCTCATTCCTCAGAAAACAGAGGAATTCCAGACATGAAACAATCAGGGCCAGCTAACACCCCCCCCCCCCAACAAAGGACTCCCCCAGGAAAGAGGCAGCCAGGCTTTGATGCTGCAAGGCCATTCAGTACTAATCTAGCTGGTCAATTGCAACATTCACACATGCCTCAAACATGTGCGAATGTTGCAACTGACCAGCTAGATTAGTACTGAATGGCCTTGCAGTGTCAAAGCCTGGCTGCCTCTTTCCTGGGGGAAAGAGTTCTTTCTCTCAACCTGAACAATCCACAGATTTATAAACCCCACTTTCCAGCAGACCTCACAACCTCTGAGGATGCCTGCCCTAGATGTGGGAGAAACGTCAGGAGAGAGTGCTTCTGGAACATGGCCAGATAGCCTGAAGCACTCACAGCAATCCATGAATAGAATATTTTTAAATTGTGTTGCATAGTGTTATCCACAGTTTCCTGTTGTATTATTATTATTATTATTATTATTATTATTATTATTATTATTAGGCCACATTTTAAAGCCTCTCATTTGCAGCAAGGTGGATTCTTATCTCAGGTGAACCGGCTCGGAGGAATATTACCTGGGCAGGTGGAGCTCCCTTTTCATGATTGCATCAGGTGCCTTTTATTGGGCCGCTCTTCCCATCAGGCTGGCTTGGCTCTTGGGTCGTGCATGGCATTTGTTGGGAAATACAGGAAGATGTGGAGGCTGGGCACTCCCAGCATGTGCTGCTTTCTGGGGAAAGTGGTTTCATGAACATCAATTAGAAGTATTTGTTATACCGATTGCAAATTATTATGATTGCGCGTGGTTGAGATGTGCCTTCAAGATGGTTCTGACCACTGAATTAGAGGATTTTGGTGTTGCAATCCCAGTTAGGGAGCTGGACAATGAATGTGGGGGTTCTGGGTGTTGCAATCCCAAAGAACTTATCTTGGCCTTTTATGGAGCTGAATTGTCTGGTTAGTAATGAATTAGAGGATTTTTGGTGTTGCAATCCCAGTTAGGGAGCTGAGCAATGAATGTGGGGGTTCTGGCTGTTGCAATCCCAGTTACAAAGCAATGCATTTAGGGGTTCTGGGTGTTGCAGTCCCAGTCAAGGAACTGATCTTGGCCATTTAGGGATCTGTATTGGCTGGTTAGCAATGAATTAGTGGATTTTTGGTGTTGCAATCCCAGTTAGGGAGCTGGACAATGAATGTGGGAGTTCTGGGTGTTGCAATCCCAGTTAAGGAACTGATCTTGGCCTTTTATGGAGCTGAATTGTCTGGTTAGTAATGAATTAGTGGATTTTTGGTGCTGCAATCCCAGTTAGGGAGCTGGACAATGAATGTGGGGGTTCTGGGTGTTGCAATCCCAGTTAAGGAACTGATCTTGGCCTTTTATGGAGCGGAATTGTCTGGTTAGTAATGAATTAGTGGATTTTTGGTGCTGCAATCCCAGTTAGGGAGTTGAATAATGAATGTGGGGGTTCTGGGTGTTGCAATCCCAGTTAAGGAACTGATCTTGGCCTTTTATGGAGCTGAATTGTCTGGTTAGTAATGAATTAGTGGATTTTTGGTGCTGCAATCCCAGTTAGGGAGCTGGACAATGAATGTGGGGGTTCTGGGTGTTGCAATCCCAGTTAAGGAACTGATCTTGGCCTTTTATGGAGCTGAATTGTCTGGTTAGTAATGAATTAGTGGATTTTTGGTGCTGCAATCCCAGTTAGGGAGCTGGACAATGAATGTGGGGGTTCTGGGTGTTGCAATCCCAGTTAAGGAACTGATCTTGGCCTTTTATGGAGCTGAATTGTCTGGTTAGTAATGAATTAGTGGATTTTTGGTGCTGCAATCCCAGTTAGGGAGCTGGACAATGAATGTGGGGGTTCTGGGTGTTGCAATCCCAGTTAAGGAACTGATCTTGGCCTTTTATGGAGCGGAATTGTCTGGTTAGTAATGAATTAGTGGATTTTTGGTGCTGCAATCCCAGTTAGGGAGCTGGACAATGAATGTGGGGGTTCTGGGTGTTGCAATCCCAGTTAAGGAACTGATCTTGGCCTTTTATGGAGCTGAATTGTCTGGTTAGTAATGAATTAGTGGATTTTTGGTGTTGCAATCCCAGTTAGGGAGTTGAATAATGAATGTGGGGGTTCTGGGTGTTGCAATCCCAAAGAACTTATCTTGGCCTTTTATGGAGGTGAACTGGCTGGTTAGTAATGAATTAGAGGGTTCTTGGTGCTACAGTCCCAGTTAGGAAGCTGGACAATGAATATGGCGGTTCTGGGTGTTGCAATCCCATTTACAGAGCAATGCATTTAGGGGTTCTGTGTGTTGCAGTCCCGGTTGGGGAGATGAATTTGCCAAACATGTGGTGTGTAAAGAAAAAGCCTTTGGAGGCAACATCTGCCAAAAATTGCTGGATTCACTGCCTTCTTTGGAAGGAACAAAACTGCGAGGAGAGGATGGATGATTAATGTGCCAAGCGTACGGAGTTCTTGATTATATAATGCGGTTTTAAGTCATTGTCTCCTCGCAGTGACTAAACCCATGTGCGTTAGTAAGCAACCTTTTGAACTGCTATTTTGGAGATGATTTATTATTTGTCACTCTTGCTTCCTCCTTCCAAGGAATCCGGAGAGGCGGATGGATGGAAGGAGGGAGGCTGCAAAATGCTCTCCTTCCGAGGGTCCCAAACTCTAGTCCTCCAGGTGTTTTGGATTATAGTTCCTAGAATCCCTAACCATAGGAGAAGTTGACTGGGAATGCTAGGAACTGAAGTCCAAAACACCCGAAGGACCAAAGTTTGGAAACTGTTGAAAAGGTGTCGCCTTTTGTCCTATGAGCTCTCCAAAAACTTTGCATCTCTTTTTTTAAAAATTAATTTATCAATCAAAATGTATAAGTTTACATTTTCCTCATTTTACAATATCTTAAACATGGGCTCGGGCTGTGGCGCAGACTGGAGAGCAGCTGCAATGAATCACTGCAATGAATCACTCTGACCAGGAGGTCATGAGTTCGAGGCCCACTCGGAGCCTATGTTTGTCTGTCTTTGTTCTATGTTAAAAGGCATTGAATGTTTGCCTATATGTGTAATGTGATCCGCCCTGAGTCCCCTTTGGGGTGAGAAGGGCAGAATATAAATGCTGTAAATAAATAAATAATAATAAATAAACATATCATGTTGTATACAATCTGACAGTAAAAAAAAAATCAAAACATCTTTAAACATATTTCTTATCAGTTTTAGACATTTCCATTACAGTAGAGTCTCACTTATCCAAGCTAAACGAGCCGGCGGAACCTTGGATAAGCGAATATCTTGGATAATAAGGAGGGATTAAGGAAAACCTATTAAACATCAAATTAGGTTATGATTTTACAAATTAAGCACCAAAACATCATGTTATACAACAAATTTGGCAAAAAAAAGTAGTTCAATACATAGTAATGTCATGTTGTAATTACTGTATTTACGAATTTAGCACCAAAATATCACGATATATAGAAAACATTGACTACAAAAATGGCTTGGATAATCCAGAGGCTTGGATAAGTGAGACTCTACTGTATTTCTTATCAGTTTTAGACTTTTCCATTACAGTAGAGTCTCACTTATCCAAGCTAAACGGGCCGGCGGAATCTTGGATAATAAGGAGGGATTAAGGAAAAGCCTATTAAACATCAAATTAGGTTATGATTTTACAAGTTAAGCACCAAAACATCATGTTAGACAACAAATTTGGCAAAAAAAAGTAGTTCAATACAGAGTAATGTTATGTTGTAATTACTGTATTTACGAATTTAGCACCAAAATATCACGATATATAGAAAACATTGACTACAAAAATGGCTTGGATTATCCAGAGGCTTGGATAAGCGAGGCTTGGATGAGTGAGACTCTACTGTACAACTTTACTACATATCTCTCTACTACACCCTTTTATCTACTTATATATATTTTATTTATTATTGTTATTATAGTTATACCTTTTCCCCTCTTCCCTTCCCCTTATTTTGTGCCACCTTCACCAGGACCAACCAACTCATACTGTTTCACAAGGCCAAAATTTCATTAACAAATATACTCAATATTTCTCCATATTTTCAAAAAATCTGTTTGCTTCAATATTCCCTTTTTAATTTTAATATTGCAAGTCAGCTTTATCATTAATTGCTATGTTCCAAATTTCCCTGTACCATTCTTCTAATGGGATTTCCTTTTTTTTCTTTGCAGTTTTTTTGCTATTAGCAATTTTGCTGCAGTTATCAAATTAGAAACCAATTCTTTCTCCTCTTGTGAGAGGATATTGTCTTGCATAAGTAATAATGCTGATTTAGGTGTATTCACCATCTCTATTTTTATTATTGCTCTTATTTCTTTAAATTTCTTTGCATCTCAATCAAGATTATCCTGTGATCGGTTGTGTTTGTTAGGCATTTACAGTTCTCGTAACTGGCCTCACCCAAACTACAAATCCCAGGACTCCAGAGAACATGGTCAAAGTCCTGTCAATAAATGCTGTAATTGTATCATGTGAAAATGAAAGCGATCCGAGAGAAGGCAACATGGGCTTGAGTTCGAAGCTCAAGAGGTTTAAGAGCGTTATCGCCTCGTGATCATAATCGCCATCTCCTTGGAATTGTACTTTTACAAAGGCTTCAGCCTTCTTTACCAAACTCCAAATCCTACCGTGTTTCCCCGAAAATAAGGCAGTGTCTTATATTAATTTTTGCTCCCAAAGATGTGCTAGGTCTTATTTTCAGGGGATGTTTTATTTTTCCATGAAGAGGAATTCACTTTTATTGTTGAACAAAAAAAATTAACATTTATTATATACTGTACAGTAGATATCATACAAACCAGCATAACCAGACAAACTGTGAATCCTATCAAGAATTTCTTGTTACTACCATTATTTTCATGTACAGCAATCTATGGTACATACATTTACCGATCCTACATGCTCTGATGTTCTGTTTGGCGGGCATGCTTCCAAAACAAAAACTTTGCTAGGTCTTATTTTCAGGGGAGGCCTTATATTTAGCAATTCAGCAAAATCTCTAATAGGTCTTATTTTCTGGGGATGTCTTATTTTCGGGGAAACAGGGTAGTATCCCATAGCAATGACACAGGGCAATGCAAGCAGTGCCAAAATGAATTCGTTCTGCAGTGTAGATGCATCTTCAGAAAAGGTGGTGATCCTAGTATGGAGACTTTGGGAATGGTCCCCCAAAAGTTGCTATTAAAGGCTCTGGAGCAGGCATGGGCAAACTTTGGACCTCCAGGTGTTTTGGACTTCAACTCCCATAATTCCTATCAGCCTACCGGGTGCTGGAGTATGATGGAAGGGAGGACTTGAGATGGATCGTTAGCAACCGACCACCCTGGCAGGTTTGGCCAGACCTCACCTGGAATAACCCTGCATTCAGTTCTGGTTCCTACACATGTCAAGAAGGATATTGCCAAGCTGGAACATGTCTATGGAAGGACCACCGAAATGGTCCAAGGTCTGGAAACCAAGCCCTGTGAGAAGCGGTTTAGGAGGATCAGCTTAGGGATCTGGGGATGTTTAATTTGGAGAAGAGAAGGTCTAGAAACAGGGACATGAGAACCATGTTTTAATATCTAGAAGGATGACATACTGTAAGTGGAACAGGTTTATTTCCTGCTGCTCCAGTCAGGGATTTGGAAATGGAGCAATGGTTTCAAATTGCAGGAAGAGATTCTATCTTAACAATAGGAAGAACTTTCTGATAGTAAGAGATATTCAACAGAGGAATATAATTAGGTTTGCTGCTGCTGCTGCTCAGTCTTTTAGTCGTCTCCGACTCTTGGTGACCTCGTGGACCAGTCCAGGCCAGAGCTCCCTGTCGGCCATGGCCGCCCCCAGTTCCTTCAAGGTCAACCCAGTCCCTTCAAGGAGACCGTCCATCCATCTCGCCCTTGGTCAGCCTCTCTTCCTTTTTCCTTCCATTTTCCCCGGCATCGTGATCTTCTCCAAGCTTTCCTGTCTCCTCATGATGTGGCCAAAATACTTCAGCTTTGCCTCTAATATCCTTCCCTCCCGTGAGCAGCCTTTGGGCATTATTTCCTGGAGGATGGACTGGTTGGATCTTCTCGCCAAGGTCCAAGGCACTCTCAGGATGTTCCTCCAGCACCAGAGTTCAAAAGCCTCTCTCTTCCTTCCTTTGCTCAGCCTTCCTTATGGTCCAGCTCTCGCATCCATAGGTCACTATGGGGAATACCATTGCTTTGACTATGTGGACCTTCGTGGCCAGTGTGATGTCTCTGCTCTTCACTATTTTATCCAGGTTGGCCATTGCTCTCCTCCCAAGAAGGAAACATCTCTGATTTCCTGGCTGCAGTCTGCATCTGCAGTGATCTTCCTGCCTAGAAATATAAAGCCTGTCACTGCCTCCACGTTTTCTCCTTCCATTTGCCAGTTATCAATACGTGTAGTTGCCATGATCTTGGTTTTCTTGACGTTTAACTGCAACCCAGCTTTTGCACTTTCTTCTTCTTTTCCCCTTGGTGAGAAGGCTCCTCAGCTCCTCCTCGCTTTCGGCCATCAGAGTGGTATCATCTGCATATCTAAGGTTGTTAACGTGTTTTCCAGCAATTTTAACTCCAGCCTTGGAATCATCAAGCCCTGCATGTATGTCGCATGATGTGTTCTGTGTACAAGTTAAATAGGGAGGGTGAGAGGATGAGAGGACACAGCCCTGATGTCCGCACTCCTTTCCCAATCTGGAACCCGTCTCCTGTTCCGTGGTCTGTTCTGTGATGTCTCATGGGCCATGTAGTCCCGTTCCTAGTACTATTGTGGCAGACGAAGAGGAAAACTTTGGTTTCCCACCGATTCAGCCAGAATCGGAGCCCCTGCACCTGCAGGATGTTTGCCCTCAAGAAGTCAGCCAAACAAGCCTTGGGCAGAATTCTCCCCCGTTTTCTCGTAAGGACAATTATAATAAAGATAGAGGCGCTAGGGAGGCGAATCGCCGAAGCGCCAGAATCGCTGCCAGACAATTAGCTGATTAAGTTGCTTCCCTTGGGAAATTCTAAGGAGTCATGCATCTGGTCACAGTTTGGGTTTCACTTTTAGTTCTCCAGGGAAAGTGTTCTTCTGGCGGGAAATGAGACCCTATTTAGGTGTTTTCCCGCAAAGGAAACTTTGCGGAGTCAATTCGTCAGCTTGAGGAGTGAGAACGTGTGTGGACTACGCTACTCCAGTTCCTTGTTTCCAGGACCAAGTACCATGCCTGCCTTGTTCCCCGGACCTCGCCACGGACCTTGTTTTTGCTCTTGTTGCCTTGTTTCAAGTCTTGTTCCAGCCAAGTATCAAGTTTGCTTTCCAGTCTAATTGCCAAGTTTCTATGGACTAAAGGACCTTGTCTTCTCCCCACACTTTGCTTGGCAAAGTGTGTGTTTCGGTTATTGGATTATAACTTTGGACTCTAATATCATTTATTGGACATTATTTTCCTGGACTATATTTGACCTTCCCTGAAAGGTCTACTTCTGAACTATATTCTTCATCTGTTTTTATTGACTTTATATATTCCTTTAATAAAGATATTAGATAGAATCTGGCCTCTGCGCATGGTTATTGGTGCTCTGTAGCCTGGGTCCTGACAGTTCTGACTGTGGCTACTTGGTCTTTATGCAGATTTCTCAGGAGACAGGCAAGGGGACTTGGTCTCCCCAGACCACCAAGAACATGCCATAGTTTATTATTATTATTAGGTTTATAAGTGGTTATTTGTTGGCAGTGCTTTGTTTGTGTCTCTGCATGGCAGGGGCTCGGACTGGATGGACTTGTGGCTTCTTCCAACTTTCTGATTCTCTGATTCTGTGTCGCACTTCCTGTTGCAGACGTTGCCTGGTTGACTCTACACTTTGCACCCGTCCAATGATGCCGATTGTGGAGATTGCCACCTCAGGCAGCTGGATTTAGCCAAAATATTGCTGCTTTAGAGCATATTGTCTTTATTTGCCAGGGGTTAGTCCCTCTTAATGTTTGACATGAAGAAGCATCCATGCTTACTTGCACCTATCTGCTATTTAGTATTGTATTTTATGAATGTTGTTGTAATTCGTTAGTTAACTATTTTAATTGGTTTGTATTGTATTTTATATTTTTATATACGTGTGTTTTATTGTAAGCCGCCCTAAGTCCCCTTTTGGGTGAGAAGGGCGGGATACAGATGTTGTAATAAATAAATAAATACCGTATATACTCGAGTATAAGCCGACCCGAATATAAGCTGAGGCACCTAATTTTACCACACAAAAAAACTGGGAAAACATTGATTCAAGTATAAGCCAAGAGTGGTAAATTTCAGAAATAAAAATACAGTAGAGTCTCACTTATCCAACATTCACTTATCCAACATTCTGGATTATCCAATGCATTTTTGTAGTCAATGTTTTCAATACATCGTGATATTTTGGTGCTAAATACGTAAATACACTACTTACTATGTAGCATTCATGCCTATTGAACTATTTTTTCTGTCAAGTTTGTTGTATAACATGATGTTTTGGTACTTAATTTGTAAAATCATAACCTAATTTGGTGTTTAATAGGCTTCTCCTTAATCTCTCCTTATTATCCAACATATTCGCTTATCCAACGTTCTGCCGGCCCGTTTATGTTGGATAAGTGAGACTCTACTGTAAATACCAATAAAATTATATTAATTGAGGCATCATTAGGTTAAATATTTTAAAGCTCAAATTTAAGATAAGACTGTCCAACTCTGATCAAATCATTATTCTCATCTTCTTCAATGTAAATGTGTGTATGTATCCTTTTAATAATAATAGAGTAAAATAATATAAGTAATAATAATAATAAATACAGGAAAATAATACATGTAATAATAAATAGAGTAAAATAATAAATGTAATAATAATAATAATAATAATATTAAATAATACAGGAAAATAATACATTTAATAATAAATACAGGAAAATAATAAATGTAATAATAATACAGTAGAGTCTCACTTATCCAAGCTAAACTGGCTCGCAGAAGCTTGGATAAGCGAATATCTTGGATAATAAGGAGGGATTAAGGAAAAGCCTATTAAACATCAAATTAGATTATGATTTTACAAATTAAGCACCAAAACATCCTGTTATACAACAAATTTGACAGAAAAAGCAGTTCAATATGCAGTAATGTTATGTTGTAATTACTGTATTTACGAATTTAGCACCAAAATATCACGATATATTGAAAACATTGACTGCAAAAATGGCTTGGATAATCCAGAAACTTGGATAAGCGAGGCTTGGATAAGTGAGACTCTACTGTAATAATAAATAGAGTAAAATAATAAATGTAATAATAATAATAATAATAATAATAATAATAATTATTATTATTATTATTATTACAGGAAAATAATACATGTAATAATAAATAGAGTAAAATAATAAATGTAATAATAATAATAATAATAATAATATCAGAGTGAAATAATAAATGTAATAATAATAATAATAATAATAATAATAAGGTAAATTAGATGCCTTGGCTTATATTTGTGTCGGCTTATACTTGAGTATATACGGTAACTTATCTTTATTTCGATCCGCAAAAAGTTCTATATCAAACATTCCCAGCAAGTAATATTCAGATCTCATAGCAAAATCCATTTTAAAAATTCTTTGGCATTCTTTATGAATATTCTGTTGGGAAGAACTTCTTGATGCTAATACCCTGTTTCCCCTAAAATAAGACATCCCCAGAAAATAAGACCTAGTAGAGGTTTTGATGAATTGCTAAATATAAGGCCTCCCCCGAAAGTAAGACCTAGCAAAGTTTTTGTTTGGAAGCATGCTCATTGAACAGAACACCAGAGCATGCTGGATCGATAAATATGCGTACCATAGATGGTTGTACATGGAAATAAAGGTAGTAACAAGAATTCTTTATAAGATTCACAGTTTGGTTGGTTATGCTGGTTTGTGATGACAATTACTGTACAGTATATAATAAATTTTCATTTTTTTGTTCAACAATAAATGTGAAATTTTCTTCATGGAAAAATAAGACATCCCCTGAAAATAAGACCTAGAGCATCTTTAGGAGCAAAAATTAATATAAAACACTGTCTTATTTTCGGGGAAACACGGTAGCTGTTTGGCAGTGGAACTCAGAGGCTGGATAGCTATCTGCCAGGAGGGCTTTGATTGTATTTTCCTGCACTGCAGGTGGTTGGATTAGATGTCTTTTGGGGTTTCTTCCAACTCTACGATTAACGCTTTGCCATCTTGACCCCAGCTCTAATGTGTTCTTCTTTTGCACGTGTTTTCCATCTGGACGCGGCAGGTCGGCCGGCCGAATCGGTTGCCGAAAGATGAGTCAACACTTAAAAACAAATCCCATTGAATCAACCTTTCTGCCCGAGTCAAGGCTGACAATAGCCGTTGTGTGTGTCATTCGAGGGCAGCAAATATTTGGTTACTCAGATGTTTAGTTAGTCAATAGAGTTATGATGGTGTTTTTACGGCCGGGGAGAGGTTCGCGTGTGTGGTTTGCGGGGAGGCGGCTCCGAGTGACAGCGTGGTTTGCCCGGCCTTGACTTGGGGAGGGAACCAGGGCCCTTGGGCGGACGTGCCTCGGGCGGCAGCCTTTCTCGGGCCGCCCTCGCTGCCAGTTTGAGGACGTTCACCTCCTGAAGTCACCCGGTGAGTCACTCACTCGCCTCCAGCCCAACTCTGCCCTTTTCCTGTTTACCTTCTCGGTGAGACGTCTCTCGGGTGCCAAGGCATTACTCAGCCTGGAAAGACGGAACGGGTGGGAACCTCCTCCCAGCAGATTAAAGAACCTCTTTGCTTTCGAGCAGGAAGTGGAGCTAGAATAGACCCTTCTCAGCCTCCACATTCCTGATTCAAAGCCCCAGAGTCTTGGCAGGGAAAGGTTTTATTTCACGGCTGGAAGCCCTTCCAAGGATTTACCAATCTCTAGTAAACTCTGGACAGGTGGCAAATGCAATTGCCTAGGCTTAAACTCAGTGGTCAGCCCTGACTTGGGTTAGACTCAAGAATCAATAGGTCCACTATGAGCAAAGTTTTATGTGATTTATATGGGTCTCCTTTAGATGGGATTGACAACACTATCCAACACACATTTGGGTGCCTATAATGCAGGCATGGGCAGACTTCGGCCCTCAGATTCTGTCGGTTTTTTTGATTAAAATTATTTATTTATTTATTTAGGCCCGGGCTCTGGCACAGGCTGGAGAGCAGCCAGTTGCAACCAGCTGCAATGAATCACTCTGACCAGGAGGTCATGAGTTCGAGGCCCGCTCAAAGCCTATGTTTGTCTTGTCTTTGTTCTATGTTAAAGGAATTGAATGTTTGCCTATATGTGTAATGTGATCCGCCCTGAGTCCCCTTCGGGATGAGAAGGGCAGAATATAAATGCTGTAAATAAATAAATAAATAAATAAATATTCCCAATATTTCTATCCCGCCCTTCTCACCCGAATGGACTCAGGGCGGCGTACAATCGGCAACAATTCGATGCCGACACATCATTAAAAACAAACAGCATATAAGATCTATTACAAACAGTTAAATACAGTATAAAATATAAAACATATGCTTAAAATACGTTCATCCAATATCCTCGTACTTTATCCATACATCAGTCTGGGTCGTCTTTGTCGTTTATTCGTTAAAAGCCTGAGCACATAGCCATGTTTTTAAGACGTTTCTAAAAGTCTAAAATTGACTTTTCTCTTTGTTTATCTTTAACCCAGCAAGTTCTGAGAAGTTTGTCAGGGTACTATATAATTCTTTCTTTGAGTCATTGGGGTTTTCCAAAGTCAAGACAATATCATCAGCAAAGGCTTGAATCTTGTGCTCTTTTTCTGCTGCCCAAACACCCTTTATCTCCTTGTTCCCATTTACAGTAGAGTCTCACTTATCCAAGCTAAACAGGCCGGCAGAAGCTTGGATAAGCGAATATCTTGGATAATAAGGAGGAATGAAGGAAAAGCCTATTAAACCTCAAATTAGGTTATGATTTTACAAATTAAGCACCAAAACATCATGTTCTACAACAAATTTGACAGAAAAAGTAGTTCAGTACGAGTAATGTTACGTTGTAATTACTGTATTTATGAATTTAGCACCAAAATATCACGATGTATTGAAAACATTGACTACAAAAATGGCTTTGATAATCCAGAAACTTGGATAAGCAAGGCTTGGATAAGTGAGACTCTACTGTAGTTCTGAGAAATTTGTCAGGGTATTATATAATTCTTTCTTTGAGTCATTGGGGTTTTCCATAGCCAGGACAATATCATCGGCAAAGACTCGAATCTTGTGGTCTTTTCCTGCTGCCCGAACACCCTTCATCTCCTTGTTCCCATTTATTTGTTTTATAAGCATCTCTATGCACATAATAAATAGGAGTGGCGATAGTGGACAGCCTTGCCTGGTAACACGCCTTATTTTGATTCTTTATGTTTTATTCCCATATATTCTTTGCATATAGATCTTGATGTTTTTATATATTGGTCTCCCATATCCTGAGCTGTCAGAACTTCAATCATAAAGTCCCAGTTTTAGTTGTCAAATGCTTTTTCTGTGTCTAGAAAGAGTGTTGCTAATATCCTGCTGGGATATTTATCAAATAGTTCGATTATATCGATAGGGCATCTTGTGTTCTGTTTAATTTCTCTCTTATTTTTGAGACACAGAATATATGGCATCTACAATTCACCATCTGCATAGAAAACTATGATAACCAGATCTAAGAAACTAAAAGTGATGCGGTCTATCTATCCAATTTTTTTAATCAGTGCTCCAAATAACCCCAAGAACAGGCCTGAACACCAAGAAATCTTTTCTTGGCTTATATAATATAACAACAACAAAAACAATCATCACAACAACACGGTGTAACATGATTTTTGTTCCTGGGTTATAAATGGTATTTTCTAATTGGTTCTATCATAAAACATGTGGAAAGTTTATTAAACTGCAAAAACTTTGTTTTGGTGAAACAGCCTGCAACACATTTTGCTATCATTTTCCAATGAATATCTCATAGACTCTCGACCAATTCAACAGAGTTTGTAGCAGCAACAACAAAAAAACAAATTTTCTGGAGTATAACGACGACTTTTAAAGTAAGGAACACACAATTAAACAAGAAATAACACTTTCAAACAAGGAACAGAGATTTTTCAAATTTTGTTACGTGGTATAATCATAATAATAACAAGAAGAAAAAGGAAAGGAAAGAATTGGAGATTGGGGGAATATGTTGAAGAAGCTATTCGAACAAAGCAGGGGATAGTGTGACCTTCTAGGAAGAACCCATCATCCTTCACTGTGTTGAGGCTGCTGGGATATGCAATCCACAAGATCCGGAAGATTACGTGATTTCCACTTAGGTTTAAACCCTAGAAAACATTGTATTAGAAATGTGTCTCAAAAGTTCTATACTTGGAAGACGTTGCCTGCTGGGATGATGCCTCCCAGAATCCCCTACCATTGATGACCACTCCGGGATTCTGGGAGTTGCAGTCCAAAGGGAATTAATTTTTCCCAAACTCTAAGGAATCCTTGCTCCGTTGGCCAGTCTTTGTTTATTTGCTTTAAAAGGATTGAGTTTAGGCTTAATGGATTGCAATTACCCTTTTGTTGTTGTCCTTGCATGGGCAAACTTGGGCCCTCCAGGTGTTTTGGACTTCAACTCCCACAATTCCTAGCAGCCTACCGGCTGTTAGGAATTGTGGGAGTTGAAGTCCAAAACACCTGGAGGGCCCAAGTTCGCCCATGCCTGATGTAATACTTCCATAGGCTTCTTTTTCAGACAAAAATATTTTCATAAAACCTTTGCAGGGGAAGGAAAGTGTGGGAGCTACAGCATGAAACCCTGCTTTGAAATGTCGGTAGAGGGAAGTTTTGGAGACGAAACAGCCGAGCCACCCCCGCCGTGAGCCGAAACTGGGGGGAAAGAAACCAATAAAAAGAAAGGCTCCAAGTGTTGCTTTTCCCTTTGACGTTGCACAGATCTCACCTTTCTATGAACAGTGTTTGCCTCTGTCCAGGATGAGGCCAAAATCCTCTTCTGCTCCGTGTCTCTCCATACTGTCAAATCAGGAGGCCGGTTTGGATTTTGGAACAGGTCAGGCATGTGAGTGGGAGACGGACGGGGTCGTTTTTAATATAGTTTTTAAAACTATTTTGGCTGGTATTAACCTGTCCGATGGGTGAATATGTTTTTTAACATTTCAAAGCAATTCGTTTAAAAATTATGTGCAGTTTCAGATTCATCAGGTTGGCCTCGTTGCCTTGAGTTTTTGACATTATTGCATGTTTCTTTGAGAGTTGTACATTATTGCGTGTTGCCTTGAGTTTTCAATGTTGTTGGATGCTGATTACGTTTTCAATGCTATCACATGCTACCTTGAGTATTCTTGAGTATTCTACATTATTGCGTGTTGCCTTGAGTTTTCAATGTTAATTGTGTGCTGATTACGTTTTCAATGTTATTGCATGCCACCTTGGTTTTGTATGTTATTGCATGCTGTCTTGGGTTTTCTATGTTATTGCATGCTTCCTTGGGTTCCTTGGGCCCGGGCTGTGGCGCAGGCTGGTGAGCAGCCAGCTGCAACAAATTACTCATGACCAAGAGGTCATGAGTTCGAGGCCAGCTCGAAGCCTATGTTTGTCTTGTCTTTGTTCTATGTAAAAGGCATTGAATGTTTGCCTTATATGTGTAATGTGATCCGCCCTGAGTCCCCTTCGGGGTGAGAAAGAAGGGCGGAATATAAATACTGTAAATAAATAATAAATAAATTGGGTTTTGTGTTATTTCATGCTGCCTTGGGTTTTCTATGTTATTGCATGCCACCTTGGGTTTTGTATGTTATTTCATGCTGCCTTGGGTTTTCTATATTATTGCATGCCACCTTGGGTTTTGTGTTATTTCATGCAGCCTTGGGTTTTCTATATTATTGCATGCCGCCTTGGGTTTTGTATGTTATTGTGTGCTGCCTTGGGTTTTCTATGTTTATTTATTACTATTTATTACATCACTTCTACCCTGCCCTTCTCACCAATCAGGGGACTCAGGGCGGCTTACAGTATAAACATATACATCAAAAAACAGTTTACATCAGATTTAAAAATCCACCGAGATTAAAAGTTACAATACAATTAAGAGTATGCATTAAAAAACATACATAATTATACATTTAAATATACATTTAAGGCGCTTTTCATGTCCAGGTGGGGTCTGTCAGTAGGTCATATATTCATTTCTCATTTTTGCTGCTACTCATGCTCAAATGCCTGGTCCCATAACCACGTTTTCGTTATGTTATTGCATGTCACCTGATTTGCTCAATGTCATTGAATACTGCCGAATCTTATATTATTGTGTGCTGCTTGAGTTTTCTATGTTATTGTGTGCCGCTTAAATTTTCAATATTATTGCATTCTGCCTTGAATTTTCAATGTTATTGCATGTTGCCTTGAGTTTTCTACGATATTGCATGCTGCCTTGGGTTTTTTATATTATTGCATTCCACCTTGAGTTTCCAATGTTATTTCATGCCGCCTTGGTTTTTCTATGTTATTGCATCCTACCTTGAGTTTTCTATGTTATTGCATTCCACCTTGAATTTTCTGTTATTGAATTCCACCTTGAGTTTTCTATGTTACTGTGTGCCGCTTGAATTTTCAATGTTATTGCATTCGGCCTTGAATTTTCAATGTTATTGCATTCGGCCTTGAATTTTCAATGTTATTGCATGTTGCCTTGAATATTCATGTGTGTTGCTTTGAGTTTTCCATGTTAATAATAATAGACATAACAATGGTGATGATGATGATGGTGATGATGATGATGATGATAATAATAATAATGATGATGATGAATATGTTGTTGAAGGCTTTCATGGCCGGAATCACAGGATTGTTGTGTGTTTTCTGGGCTGTATGGCCATGTTCCAGAAGCATTCTTTCTTGATGTTTTGCCCACATCTATGGCAGGCATCCTAAGAGGGTGTGGGTGAAATGTCAGGAGAGAATGCTTCTGGAACATGGCCATACAGCCCTGAAAACACCCAATAATGAATATATTACACACCTCTTTCTGCAACTCGGGGCAGGATACAACATCATTAAAACAAGTAATAAAACTCAATTAAAACACATACAACAAAATACACATACAATAGAGTCTCACTTATCCAACATCCGCTTATCCAATGTTCTGGATTATCCAACACATTTTTGTAGTCAATGTTTTCAATACATCATGATATTCTGGTGCTAAATTTGTAAATACAGTAATTACTACGTAGCATTACTACGTATTGAACTACTTTTTCTGTCAAATTTGTTGTATAACATGATGTTTTGGTGCTTAATTTGTGAAATCATAACCTAATTTGATATCTAATAGGCTTCTCCTTAATCCCTCCTTATTATCCAACATATTCGCTTATCCAACGTTCTGCTGGCCCATTTATGTTGGATAAGTGAGACTCTACTGTAGTTATGATACAATTATGGTTATTGTTATTGCATGTTGCTTTGAGTTTTCTGCATTATTGCATAGAAACTTTAGGGAGATAAATAATTTATTTTCTTTAACTCCCCTTTATGAGCCTGTAAAATGAATTCAGTTTAACACTACTTGAGCTGCCATGACTGACTGCTATGGATTGACGAGTTTTGTCATTTGGTTTGGTCGCAAATGGAGAAAGACCTTGTAAAACTACAACTCCCTTGATTCCATACCATGATAGTTAAACTGCATAACTCTGGAATATGCAAGCTTGAGTTTTAGCCTGAATAATAATAATAATAATAATAATAATAATAATAATAATAATAATAATAATAAAACTTTATTTATACCCCACCACCATCTCCCCAATGGGGACTCGGGGCGGCTTACATGGGGCCATGCCCGGGAAAAATACAATATAACACAATATAAAAACAACATATCATAATACAATTACAACAATACAATAAAGAATCATATACAGTACAACACAAAATCCAAAGAGCAATATAACAGGGCAGGCCGCACTAATACTCAGTTAAAACTTGGGGTGAGAAAAGGATAAGAAAAAGGATAAGAATAAAACCACAGGGAACTAAGGAAAAGATAGCAGACAGTCTAGAGCAGGAGTCCCCAAACTAAGGCCCGGGGGCCGGATGCGGCCCTCCAAGGTCATTTACCTGGCCCCCGCCCTCAGTTTTATAATATAATATTTTTATATCATTTTAAATAATATAATATATTGTATATACATATAATATTGATAATAATACCATATAATAATATTAATTCTATATTACATATAATATTACAGTATAGTGGTATAGTTCAATAAAGTAATATATAATGCTAATATTCTGCTATGCTAATAATATAATATATTGTATGTACAGCTGCTCTGAGTCTCCTTCAGGGTGAGAAGGGCGGGATATAAATGTAATAAATAAATGTAGTAAATGAATAAATAAATAATTTTAGACTGAGGCTTGCCCAAAGTCTGAAATGACTTGAAGGCACACAACAACAACAATCCTAATTAACTTGACTATCTCATTGGCCAGAAGTAGGCCCACATTTCCCATTGAAATCCTGATAGGTTTATGTTGGTTACAATTGTTTTCATTTTTAAATTGTTCTTTCGTTGTTGTTGTTTTGCACTACAAATAAGACATGTGCAGTGTGTATAGGAATTTGTTCGGGTTTTTTTTCAAATGATAATTTGGCCCCTCCACAGTCTAAAAGATTGTGGACCGGCCCTCTGCTTTAAAAGTTTGAGGACCCCTGGTCTAGAGGATAAATAATGGGGGGCGTAACAAAAGCATGTAACAGTTACTCTCCGAAAGCACATCGGAAGAGCCATGTTTTTAGATCTTTCCTAAAGTCTGAAAGAGTGGAGGCTTGCCTGATTTCAATGGGCAATGAGTTCCATAAACGGGGGGCCACAGCAGAAAAGGCCCTCTCCCTTGTTCCTACAAGGCGGGTCTGGGATAAAGGCAGTGGCGACAGGAGAGCCTGAACCCAAGCTAAAGGAGTTGTCCAAGGTGCTGAACCTGTTGGGTGGGAGTTGGCACCATGGAGAGGTCCTTTGTCAAGTCCAGGCTCAGAGCAGAAGTGGATTCCTTGCTTGCTGCAGAGCCCTGCCCTTCCGGTTTCCCCTCTTTGGGCATCGGGAAATTCCTCCTTTAAAGGGAGAGCAGTGATCAATAAAACTTCCCTGCAACCAACTCATGACTCACTGGGTGGCTTCCTCTTGGAGCTTCAACTGGAGTCTCCACCTCTTCTCAGCAGCAAAGCCACATTCATTGCGAGTGACTCAGAAGAGCTAAAGGTGCCTTGGAGATGGGCTTTGGACCCAGATTGGCAAACACCTCCAAAGTCCTTCTTGCGTTCTGCGTTCATTTAGGAGAGAAGCCACATGCGGGCTCTCTCTCGGAGAAAAGAAAAGGATCCTTTGGCCAGGATTGCATTCCAAAAAGGCAACTTCCAGAGATCTAGGTTTCCAAAAAAGCAGTCCAAAAAAGCAACATTTTCCAAAGCAATTGCAGGTTTCTGGAAGCTGCTGTCTAAAAAGGAACTTTTTGAAGCTTCTAGAACAGGCATGGGCAAGAGTCAATTTTAGCTAAACAAGGCACTAAATCATTCGTATACAAGGGTTGAATGAAAGGTAATGCCTCCACCTTCATTACTTGGGTTTGGATGGGAATATTCGTTACTTGGGTGGGAATATTCATTACCTTCGTTACTTGGGTTTGGATGGGAATAGCCCGGGCTGTGGCGCAGGCTGATAAAGCAGTCAGCTGCAATAGATCAGTCTGACCGGGAGGTCATGAGTTCGAGGCCGGCTCGGAGCTGCGTTTGTCTATGTCTTTGTTCTATGTTGAGGCATTGAATGTTTGCCTTGTATGTGTGATGTGATCCGCCCTGAGCCCCTTCGGGGTGAGAAGGGCTGAATATAAATGCTGTAAATAAATAAATAAATAAATAAATATTTTAATAAATCAAACGCAGAAATAATCTATAGAATGTGCTCTTTAACTACCACTATTCACTTTTCCACACAATCACTAGACAATTGGATACATTTCTGCCAATGATGAACCATCACGGAAGTTGACACTCTGATTCTGCAACCGGCGTCTCACAGGACCCATTGTGCACAGATCTTCCGATAGCCAAGCAAAGCAATAATGTGACCAACACGTTCTTGTGAAATGCCGATGATGCTTGAAATTTCTCTCCGAGTGGTACAGCGATCGTCCTGAATCAATCTGTCAACCTTTTGCTTGGTTGCTGCCACAGGACGTCCAACTCTTTGTTGGTCACGCAAGTCAGATGTTCCCACCTCAACATTTTTAAACTTACTCGCCCAACGACGCACGGGACTCACATCAACACAACCACCATAAGCAGCTTGCATTCTCTGGTGAATCTCCTTTGGGGTGACACCTTCTGCTGTCAAGAATTCAGTGACTGCACGTTGCTTAAGTCGCATTGACTGACCGTCTGCGTAGGGTTCCATACTTCGCATTTTAACAACACAACTGTTCGATGCTAAGGCTTCCCGCCAAATGGAACTGTAGAGGAGAGGCTACTGAACAAGCCAGGACCTGCCGCAGACCAGTGCTGCCATCTGTTGAGGAGTTACGAAGGTGGAGGCATTACTTTTCATTCAACCCCCGAAGATGTTAAAAAGACTGTGGGCCAGGAAGCATCCCTGTTTTACTTCCCGTGTTGTCTTGCAAATCTAGACATCCCGTTAAACTATCCCTGATAGTTGGTCATCTCTTTTGAAAACATCCAATGAATGGCAATCTCCTATTTTCAAACTTTATTCCATTGTTGTTGTCACTGTATGTCTTCAAGGTGTTTCCGATTTGTGGTGACCATAAGGCAACCCATCATGGGGTCTTGTTGGTGAACCTGTTGTTGTTGTGTTGTTTCATACTTATAGCAACCTTTGGCAAAATTTTGTTCAGAGGGAATTTGCTTGTGTCTCCCTCTGAGGCTGAGAGAGTGTGACTCGTCCAATTGGGTTTTCATGGCTGAGCAGGGATTCTATCTCTAATCTCCAGAGTTGAAATCCAATGCTGAAACCACTACACTATGCTCTCTCCCTTCTCACTTAACATCAAGTCCATCTGTTTATTGTTATCCATCATAGAAATATGGAAGGTCAATATTCAAGAGTAATATATTTGTGAAGACTTCATAAATGGAGGCCAATATTGCCTTGTTTACAATCTTGCTTATGGGATTCCTGGAGATTGGAGATCATTGCACAACAACATCGGGGCAAATGTCAATTATAGGGAATATGAAATAGGTGAATGGGTTGCTGTGAGTTTCCCGGTCTGTCTGGCCATGTTCCAGAAGCATTCTGTCCTGACATTTTGCCCACATCTGTGGCAGGCATCCTCAGAGGTTGTGAGGCAAGTGTGGTTTATATATCTGTGGAATAATTTCCAAGATGGGATAAAGGACACTTGTCTGTTGGAGGCAATTGTATTACAGTAGAGTCTTACTTATCCAACACTCACTTATCCAACGTTCTGGATTATCCAACGCATTTTTGTAGTCAAAGTTTTCAATATATCATGATATTTTGGTGCTAAATTCGTAAATACAGTAATTACTACACAGCATTACTGTGTATTGAACTACTTTTTCTGTCAAATTTGTTGTATAACATGATGTTTTGGTGCTTCATTTGTAAAATCATAACCTAATTTAATGTTTAATAAGCTTTTCCTTAATCTCTCCTTATTATCCAACATATTTGCTTATCCAACGTTCTGCCAGCCCGTTTACGTTGGATAAGCGAGACTCTACTGTAGCTGTAATTGGCCACCCTGATGAGTATTGAATGGCCTAGCAGCTTCAAAGCCTGGCTGCTTCCTGCCTGAGGGAATCCTTTCTTGGGAGGTGTTAGTTGGCCCTGATTGTTTCCTGTCTGTTGTTCTTTATTTGCTGTCCTGATTTTAGAGTTTTTTTAAAAAACTGGGAGCCAGATTGTGTTCATTTTCATGCTTTCTCTTGAAATTGTCGACATGTTTGTGGATTTCAATGGCTTCTCTGTGTGGTCTGACATGATGGTTGTTAGAGTAGTCCCGCATGTCTGTGTTCTCAAATAATATGCTATGCCCATGTTGGTCATCGAGTGCTCTGCTATGGCTGACTTCTCTGGTTGAATCAGTTTACAGTGCCTTTCATGTTCCTGGATTCGTGTTTGGTGGTCCCTATGTAGACTTGTTCACCTTGGTAAATAGAGACACTACATTGAAGCTGATCAGTTTATCATTGGTGTTCAGCTTGAGGTTTCTGATTATTTCTATGAAATGGGCTGAGTCCTTCATGTAGTGTGTAGCGAGCCCAATATGAGTTTGTAGCTGTGCAGCCAAAATTTTTGCTAAATCGTATGTGAGAGATCCAATGTCACTACTGATGGGTCTGAGCAGGATGGAGTCCTTGTGGATTTTTGGGAGTGAATTAAAAAGTCTAGTCGTGTCCAACTCTGGGGGTTGGTGCTCACCTCCATTTCTAATCCAAAGTACCAGCGTTGTCCGTGGACACCTCTAAGTTCATGTGGTTGGCCAGAGCGGAGCCATCGGAGCGGTACCTATTGATCTACTCACATTTGCATGTTTTCAATATGCTAAGTTAGCAGAAGCTGGGGCTAACAGCAGGAGCTCACCTTGCTCCCCGAATTCAAACCTCCAACTTTTCGGTCAGCAAATTCAGCAGCTTAGCGGTTTAACTCACTGCACCACCGGGGGATCCGGGAGTGAATTAGGTGAATGTTACTAATAGTAGAAGCGTGGTTATGTAATGATATAAAAAAGGAGTAGGATACAGTAGAGTCTCACTTATCCAACACTTGCTTATCCAACGTTCTAGATTATCCAACACATTTTTGTAGTCAATGTTTTCAATACATCGTGTTATTTTGGTGCTAAATTCGTAAATACAGTAATCACTACATAGCATTACTGCGTATTGAACTACTTTTTCTGTCAAATTTGTTGTATAACATGATGTTTTGGTGCTTAATTTGTAAAATCATAACCTAATTTGATGTTTAATAGGCTTTTCCTTAATGCCTCCTTATTATCCAACATATTCGCTTATCCAACGTTCTGCCAGCCCGTTTACGTTGGATAAGTGAGACTCTACTGTAATAAGGAGTAAAAATCAGCAGACAGTGAGCGTAAGGTTTGTAGAATGGTCTCTGTATTTGTGTATTCATCGGTTAGTAAACTTTGTGTGTAAATACTAATGTCAGTATGTGTTTTGTTAGTATTTGCCTTTGATTTCCTTGTGTAGGACATTGCAGCGACTACATAGCTGCGTAGTTTTAGCAATATATATATTATACTAGCTTTGCCCGGCCACGCGTTGCTGTGGCTTATGGGAATCCTTTGTTGGCCAGGTGGAATAGCAGTGAATAGCCTTGCAGTCTCAAAGCCTGGCCGTTTTCTGGAGTAGCTGGAGCTGTTTGTTGTATGAACGTAGAGGCATGGATGAGGAGTTGTGCTGCCAAGTTTAGTGTTTCTGGGATATGTAGTTTTGTGTTTTGTCCTAGGCCGAAATTTCATTACCCTTTTCTATATATATATAGATTATATTTAGCAATATAAATAAATAAATAAATATTATAAAAACCTGACCTTTTTTTGTTTTACTCTTTTACTCTGTTTTCTTTCTTCATTTCTGAACATAACAATAGTTTACAAAAAGGATATTCTCGGACAAATAGTCCGATGCAAAGGGTTTTGCTTACGTTCCCAGAACTGCATCCTACGTCCGCAGGAATTTTCATCCCGACTCTCAAAATATTATTCATTTGCAACCCAGTCAGTTTTGCAAACAAGGCAAGACCTTTTAAATACCTTCTTGGTTGCTCAGTGTGGCATTGGGAGGAAATCAATTAGTTTAAGACCTATAACCCACCCTATTGCAGACATTTGGGGGTAAGTTCGGTTTTATTTGGAGGAGCGAAGCTGGCAGAGGACGTGTGTTCCATGCGTTTTGTTTATGGCACACGGAGGCCAAATATTTGCTTGGCACAAGGGCCGAGATTCCAGGAAATTTCCACTGTTTTGACACTGCTGTCATTGTTTTCGTTCCTAATGCCTTCCATGCTGTCGGGTAATTAAACAGCGTGACCCACTGGGAAAACAAAATTCTTGCACAAACACGGCTGAAATTAAAAAAGAGAGGAATGAATCTTGCTAAGAAAACACCGCGAGGCAGGCAGAGTCAACTTGGAGGCATAAGAAACTCAGACCTGATTCATTCACTCTTGCATGCAAGAGGGAAAAAAGGTTCCCAAAGCTTGTGTCGTCGAAGGCTTTCATGGTCGGGATCACTGGGTTGCTGTGAGTTTTCCGGGCTGTATGGCCATGGTCCAGAAGCATTCTCTCCTGACGTTTCTCCCACATCTATGGCAGGCATCCTCGGAGGTTGTGAGGTCTGTTGGAAACTAGGCAAGTGGGGTTTATATATCTGGGTGAAAGAAAGAACTCTTGTCTGTTTGAGGCAAGTGTGTATGTTGTGGTTGGCTGCTTTCATAAGCATTGAATGGCCTTGCAGCTTCAAAGCCTGGCTGCTTCCTTCCTGGGGGAATCCTGTGTTGGAATGTGTTATCTGGCCCTGATTGTTTCCTGTCTGGAATTCCCATGTTTTCTGAGTTGTTCTTTAGTTACTGTCCTGATTTTAAATACTGGTTGCCAAAGTTTTCTTGCTATTGAGTTATAAGAGGGTTTTGTGCAATGTTTCGATCGCATTTTGTGCTTTGGGTTTTCTTCCAGGACACGGCGTCAAAATAAAAAATGAACATACGCCAAAATAAGATATTACAAGTGATTGAACCTTTCTTCCTTTTTTTTTTACGATGGCGATAATATTGACGAGTAACTTTAATGTCATGACATGTCTGTACAGGAGAAAATCTTTGCGGCAGTGTTTCTTGCTCTGCCTTTAGTTTTATATAAAGAGAAAACATGTTTTCTTTGCCAGTTTTTCTGCACCATGTAGTTTTTGTTTTTGCTTTTACATCTTTGTTGAACTCTGCTGTGGTTTTGAACTTTGAACATGTTTTAATTGGTTCTTAACTGGGAATTTTTTCATGCTGTTTATATTTAGTCTTATTTTAATGATTGCATATTTTCTATTTTAAATTGTATGCTGATACTTTTATGTTATGCCATATGAGTCTCCCATGGGAGAGACAAAGTGGATAATAATAATAATAATAATAATAATAATAATAATAATAATAATAATAATAATACGAAATCCAGCATATCTATCTTGTTCGCTGTGTCATAATAAAATAACCCTTCACCTCCCTTAATGCAGCTTGACACCATTCTAACTGTCATGGTCCAATATTATTGAATCCGGAAATTCTATAATTATTATTTTGTTTATTTATACCCTGCTTTTTCTCTCCACAAGGAGACTCAAACACGTATTTCTTGTGCTTTATCAAACTACAACTCCCAGTATCCCATAACATTAAGGTGTGTTAGTTCAAGAGGTGCCAAATCTTATTCATTCAACAGTGTGGGAGAACCATTAGTTTATGAAAGCTTATGGTAGCAGCTTCTTTCTTTCAGGGTGCAACTACACTGTATTTATTTATTTGTTTACAGTATTTATATGCCGATTATACAATTAACAAGGACAGACAACACAAACAGAGGGAAAGGCAGTTTTCCCATCTTATTTGTGCTCGACTCCAGCCATCGGGGAGGTGGAGTGCTGTCGCTCCATCTTCCATGCCGAGCTTTCCTCCGATTGATGTCCTTAAGGGCGCCTTTATTACCTCCCTGCTAAAAGCAGTACCTATTTATCTACTCACATTTCTACTTTCGACCTGCTAGGTGGGCAGATGAGCAGGGGCTGACGATGGGTGCTCACCCCAACCTGAGCTCATACTGTCGGGCTGTGGGGCCGGGCTGTGGCGCAGGCTGTTGAGCAGCCTGCTGCAATAAATCACTCTGACCATGAGGTCATGAGTTCGAGGCCAGCCCGTGGCGGGGTGAGTACCCGTCAATTAAAAATAAAAAATAGCCCCTGCTCGTTGCTGACCTAGCAACCCGAAAGATAGTTGCATCTATCAAGTAGGAAATAAGGTACCACTTATAAAAGTGGGGAGGCAAGTTTAACTAATTTACGACTTGGAATGAGGAAGTGCCATCAGAATGGATGATGAAGCAGCTGCTCCCCCCTGTGGCCAGAATCGAACATCCCTCAGGAGAAGGTTAAATTGCCTCTGCGTCTGTCTGTCTCTGTTTTTATGGGCATTGAATGTTTGCCCTATATGTGTATAATGTGATCTGCCCTGAGTCCCCTTCGGGGTGAGAAAGAAGGGCGGGATATAAATACTGTAAATAAATAAATAAATACTGTCAACCTTTCGATCAGCAGGATTTTCCTGCAGCATAGCAGTTTAGACTGCTGTGCTAAGCCCGAACTGCTTTAACTGTGGAATTAATTCAGTTCGGCTGCACTTCAATGCTGTTGAGTCCTGAGATTTGTTGCTTGGTGAAGCACCGTTATTCCTAATCTGCTGGAAGCCAAGTCGTGCTAAATCCATCTGCAGTTCGATCGACTTGTAGTCCAGTGCATCTCCAGAATGCTAACTTGAGGAAGGTTGCACCAGGTTGTAATTCACAGAGATGTTTGTGTCGATTGCACTCCTGCTCACCGAGCCTGACGCTTCTTCCTTTGCTTTGTCCCTTCCAGGGCTGAGAACTACTGGTGGCGCGGCCAGAATAAGCGGACCCTGAAGGTGGGCCAGTTCCCGCGCAACACGGTGACCTCGGTGGCGGGGCTCTCGGCGCACGACATCAGCCAGCCGCTCAAGAACAGCTTCATCCACACGGGACATGGAGACACCAACCCCCAGCAGTGCTGGGGCTTCCCCGATAAGATTGACGAGTAAGTCTTCGCACAGCACTTTCCCTGCCTTCACTCATGCGCAACTCAGGGGCTGTTGCACCTCAGCGCTGGTTCACCTTGTTCTTAACACACCCTCCACCACAGCAGGCTAGGTTTAAACAGTTTTGTTGCACCCCAAGGCAGCATGAGCACTGGAAACTAAACAGAGACCAATAATCATATAATACCTTTATTAAAACAATAATAAACTCAGGAAAGAATAAGTGGAAAGGATGAGTGAGCAATAGTCCTTTAAGAAATGGTATGAATTAGTCCAAAGAGTTGAAGAGATATGTCCAATGTTATTGTCCAAAGTCCAGAAACCGAAACACACTCAAAACTGTTGGGAAGTTCTTGAGCGAGGAAACAACAAGAAAGCAGGAGTGAATAACAAGGTCCAAAGTCACTAGGAAGTCTTGGATATCAAGGCAGGCAGAGGACGAAGCTGAAAGCAATCTGGATTCAGGAACAAGGCAAGGACGTGAATTTACTCCGGATTAAATCGGGAGTCGCGGCTCGGCTTGGCCGCCAGGAACAGGAGACTTGGCTTGGTGAAATCAGGGAACTGGAAACGGTGAAGTGTTCTCAGAAGTCGCTACGTTGACACCACGAATTGTTCACAGTGCAAGACACTTTTATAGAACTTAGATCTAATCACAGGGAAGGGAAACCAACTCCCCAAAGGTTCCCAAGGGAATCTCCGATCCAGTATCGCCTTTAGATACCAAACGTTGACTCCTTCGAAGCTCCTGTTTCTGTGATCTCTGGCGATGCAAAAATTCCCTTCTGTTAAAGGATACATTCCCTGGGGAACTCGGGACATCTGGTTCTACCACGGGAGTAATGTTTTCAGTATCTCTCCCAATTAAGGAAGCCTCGGAGCTATCCACAGCTGGGGTCTGTAATTGGAAGGAGCCCTGAGAACTGGGTAAAAAGTCAGAATAAGCTTCATCCTGGTCAAAGTTCATTTCTGAACCAGGTTCAGAACCCAAAGGTGGCTGGGGTATAACAAGTTTGTTGATAAAAGATAACAAAGTCTGAATACAAAGCAGTAAAGAAAACAATCTTCCAAATGCAATGGCAGTCAATAAAAAGCAGTATTTCAAATGCAACGACACTCAGTCAAAAAGGCTATATTCCAGAGGTAAAAGCAATTTGCAGAATATAATTCCAAGTGTCTGATATAGGAAATTAGTCCTAAAAAAAGGCAACATGAACTTCAGAGAAAAGTCCAAAACACAGTTTCCAAGTATGAACATAAATGAGAATCTTTTGCCATGAGCTTAGACAAGGCAGGAGATGTGCTTCCAAAAATCAACATTGCTTCGTCTGAAATCTTTCCCTGTTTCTCCTGTATTTACCCATGTTTACAAGCCAAGGGAGCATTTCTCTGTCCTTGAGTTCCCACTATTCTTAGGGAACGTCTGAGGCGATGAAACTTTAACTAAGGAAGATTCCTCTAACTCACTGCCAGAGACACCTTGAACTTGTTGATGTTCTAAATCCTGTGAAAAGTCACCCTTATCATTAGTTTCTGTTTCCACGCTAGCCTGAGGCCTCTCTGACAATTCACAGCCAGAGCCTTCAACATTTCCAGCATCAGAGACTTCGAGATTTCCCTCATCAGCATTGCTTTGGTCAGCCTGCATAAACCCAAATCCCCCTTCATCATCAGACTGAACCACAACAGGGACAAAGAGGTCCTTTGAATTTAAAGACAATGAGCACACAAGGGGTTAGGAGTCTAATCAGTCCCCAAATTACAAACATCTGACTTACATATGATTCATAGGGTTTTTTTGGGGGGGAGGGGTTCTGTGTGAGGAGCGACTTGAGAAACTGGTGTAAGTAGAAAGCTTTCATAGCCGGAATCACTGGGTTTAGTGGGTTGTTGTGAATTTTCTAGGCTGTTTGGCCATGTTCCAGAAGCTGTTAATAACCTGTTAATAAGCATTAATAAGCTGTTATTTATTAATGTTTATATATGTGACCCCCGAGCAGGAGAGAATGCTTCTGGAACGTGGCCATACAGCCCGGAAAACTCACAGCAACCCTATCTTGTTCGTAACTTGCGTAATGCCTGTTCTGTCTGTACGTGGTGTTCTTGAAAAACAGGCAAAGTATCAAAGTAAACATGTTAGGTAAGTCTCTTCCTCAATCAGGACTCATCCTAGTATATCAGTCATGAATAGACCTTTGGTTGGGCTACTCAAAACATTAGACAAGGAGACGCTGGCCAGGTTGTAAACAAATGAATGGGGTGAATGATGGTCAACCTTGATAATCTCCCAACCTTGGGGCAATGTCCCAAGTCCAAGGCATCCTGCATTCAGAGGCCATACTTTCCCAATTAAATTTGCCTCTATGAGATGATGATGATAGATAGATAGATAGATAGATAGATAGAATATTTATTTTTTATTTATTTAATTACAGTATTTATATTCCGTCCTTCTCACCCCGAAGGGGACTCAGGGCGGATTACAGTGAACACATGTATGGCAAACATTCAACAGACAAACAACATTCAGTTTTAGACAGACACAGAGGCATTTTTGACATCTTTCCAGCTTCACGATTCCGGCCACAGGGGGAGCTGTTGCTTCACCGTCCATTGGTGGCTGTTCTTCCTCATTCTTTCCTCGTGAGCAGTTTTATGGTGTTGTAGATTAGTTAAATTAGCCTCCCGCATAAAGCGTACCTAAATTTTCCCTACTTGACAGTTGCAACTGTCTTTCGGGGCTGCTAGGTCAACAGCAAGCCGGGGCTATTTTTTTTTTTTTATGGTCGGAAGCTTAACCCGACCCGGGCTTCGAACTCATGACCTCTCGGTCAGTAGTGATTTATAGCAGCTGGTTACTAGCCAGCTGCGCCACAGCCCGGCCCCATATATCATAGATATATTCATAGATATATATATCATAGATATATATATCATAGATATATTCAGCATAAATAATTATTAAAGAAGCTTCCAACCCTTAAGGTCTTTCAGAAGAATAAACAGAGCAACTGTGACAACATACTGTCTCCTCGATATACAAGTCTTCCACGATATTGCGAGATCTTGTGTCCATCAAATAGAATTGGGAATCTTGCCATCCAAGATTTGGGTTTTCTAACTTTTTGCATCTCTTTGAGTTCATCTTCTACACTGTAGAATGAATGCAGTTTGACCCCACTTTGGTTGCTGTGTCTCAGTGTTATGGAGTCCTGGGAATTGTAGTTCAGAGCAGCATCAGCACTCAGCAAAAATCCTGGTAAAACTACAGCTCCTATAGCTCCACAGCCTTGAGATGTGGCAGTTGAAGTGGGCTCAAACTGCATTTATTCTGCAGTGTAGATGCACCCCTTTGTCCCACTTCATGTTTGCAAACAGCGCCTGTGTCCTAAACAAGCTCCTTGGCCCAATGGGATTTTTATCAGCTGGCGTCTCTCTTTCCGTGTGGGCGGCTGCGCATGTACAGGCCGTGTGAGGCCGATGTTTCCATGCTGCTCAGGAGGTGCGTCAGTGCCGCCTTTGCCCTGTGTGCGAATGACTACCACGCCTTCCCTGACGTCTCCCTGTTTCTTATGGTGCTTCAAACCAGACCGTCCAGTGGAAACACCCCGCAACTGAGCCGCCTTGAATCTCTTTTGAGAGAGGAAAGCAGGACATAAATATAATAATAACAACTAGTGTGTGTATCTTGGCATTGCCTGAGTGTCAGAGGGGTAGTTGCCCTCCTGCTTTCTCCTTTCTCCAGCTCTGAGAAGGCAGCCAATTTGCTTTGCTCCTTTTCTTTCCCAGTGACACCAAAAAGGGCCACTTCACCCAGCTACAGCTAATCCACTTTGATCCTTTTCTTTCCTTCTGCTCTGGGCCCAAAAGGGTTTTTTTTTAAATTTAAACCCACTATTATTTTAAGTTGGGTAATGTAAAGTATTTAGGCCAAGTTTGGTCCAGATCCATCAAGCCACGTGGGAGCCTTTGTGGCACAAACCAACCAACCAACATACACTAACTTTTATATATATCTACAGTAGAGTCTCACTTATCCAAGCTAAACGGGCAGACAGAAGCTTGGATAAGCGAATATTTTGGATAATAAGGAGGGATTAAGGAAAAGCCTATTAAACATCAAATTAGGTTATGATTTTACAAATTAAGCACCAAAACATCATGTTATACAACAAATTTGACAGAAAAAGTAGTTCAGTATGCAGTAATGCTATGTTGTAATTACTGTATTTACGAATTTAGCAGCAAAATATCACGATGTATTGAAAACATTGACTACAAAAATGGCTTGGATTATCCAGAGGCTTGGATAAGCGAGGCTTGGATTAGTGAGACTCTACTGTATGTATGTGTGTGTGTGTGTGTGTGTGTGTGTGTGTGTGTGTGTATATATATATATATATATATATATATATATATATATATGATGACTAGCTGTGCCCAGCCACGCGTTGCTGTGGCTTATGGGAATCCTTTGTTGGTTAGTCTCGGTGCGGCAAGTAAGAACGCTGCAATTAGTCACCTTGATTAGCATTGAATGGCCTTGTAGCTTCAAAGCCTGGCTGCTTCCTCCCTGGGGGAATCCTTTGTTGGGAGGTGTTAGCTGGCTCTAGTTGCTTCCTTTCTAGAATTTCCCTGTTTTCAGAGTGCTGCTCTTTATTTACTGTCCTGATTTTAGAGATGACATTATTATGTATTAGTATACCACATTAATTATTATATATTATATTTATAATCTTATCCATTTTTTGGGAGAGGGGGGTTGAGTGAAGGACATACCTTGGATGTGTTGGTGTATTGTGGCCAAATTTGGTGTAATTTTGCCCAGTGATTTTGTTGTTAACTCAGTCCTAATTATGCACATTGCATTTTTTATATATACCATATATACTTGAGTATAAGCCGACCTGAATATAAGCCGAGGTACCTAATTTTACCACAAAAAAACTGGGAAAACATTGACTCCAGTATAAGCCGAGAGCGGTAAATTCAGAAATAAAAATAGATACCAATAAAATGACATTAATTGAGGCATCCGTAGGTTAAATGTTTTTGAATATTTACATAAAGCTCAAATTTAAGATAAGACTGTCCAGCTCTGATCAAATCATTATTCTCATCTTCTGCAATGTGCTTATGTATCCTTTTAATAATAATAGAGTAAAATAATACATGTAGTAGTAGTAATAATAATAATAATAATAATAATAATAATAAATACAGGAAAATAATACATGTAATAATAAATAGAGTAAAACAATAAATGCAATAATAATAATAATAATAATAATAATAATATCAGAGTGAAATAATACATGTATTAATAATCATAATAAAAATTGAGTAAAATAAATGTAATACAGTAGAGTCTCGCTTATCCAACGTAAACGGGCCGGCAGAACGTTGGATAAGTGAATATGTTGGATAATAAGGAGAGATTAAGAAAAAGCCTATTAAACATTAAATTAGGTTATGATTTTACAAATTAAGCACCAAAACATCATGTTATACAACAAATTTGACAGAAAAAGTAGTTCAATACACAGTAATGCTATGTAGTAATTACTGTATTTACGAATTTAGCACCAAAATATCACAACGTATTAAAAACATTGACTCCAAAAATGCGTTGGATAATCCAGAATGTTGAATAAGCGAGTGTTGGATAAGTGAGACTCTACTGTAGTAGCAACAATAATAGAGAAAAATAATAAATGTAATAATACCAATAATAATAGAGAAAAATAATAAATGTACCATATATTCTCGAGTATAAGCTGACCCAAATATAAGCCAACCAGGACCCTCACCCGAGTATAAGCCGAGGGGGGCTTTTTCAGTCTTAAAAAAGGGCTGGAAAACTAGGCTTATTCTCGAGTATATACAGTAATAAAAATAGATAGATAATGATGATTATAATCATGCCTAAAGAATATAACCCATTGGGCACCAAGAACAGAGCATTTGTAAGCAGGCGTGAGTCTCAATCCTGGTCTAAAGTCACATATGTTTGGTAGAAGATTTTGAGGAGATATAGAGAAGTGTTTCACCATTGTCATGTTTCTTTCTTGCTTTGCTTTCATTGCAGGCTGTACCTGGGAAATCCCATGGACCCTCCAGATGTGCTAGGAGTGGACCTGAATGCAGCCAGACCCACCCAGCTCCCAGGAAGGACAAGAAGTAAGGCCAAGCTTTGACCATCCACTTGCCTCACTTAAGGTGCAGCTATACTGCAGAATTAATGCAGTTTGACATCACTTTATAGCTCAATGCTATGGAAACATGGGAGTTGTAGTCTTAAAAGATATTTGGTGGTATCTCACCAAACTCCCAACTAGCAGAATACTATAGCATTGAGCCATCGCATTTAAAGTGGCGTCAAAGTGCATTAATTCTACAGTGAAGGCCAGGCATGGGCCAACTTTTGCCCTCCAGGTGTTTTGGACTCCAACTCCCACCATTCCTAACAGCCTCAGGCCCTTTCCTTAAGCGGCTGAGGGGGAAAAGGAAGGGGCCTGAGGCTGTTAGGAATGGTGGGAGTCCAAAACATCTGGAAGTTTAACCAATTTAATACACTTTTCCCATGTTTTTATGATAGAACCAATTAGGAAACGACATTTATCACCCAGGAACAAACATTGTGTTACATAACTTTATTATTATTATCATTAGCCACCTCTCCTCGTGGCTCAAGGTGAGGCACAACTTTGCTGAAAACACGTAATCATAAAACATTATATAAAATACACAAATTAAATAATAATAATAATAATAATAATAATAATAATAATAATAATACACTTTATTTATACTCCGCCGTTCTCCCCAGAGGACTCAGAGCGGATTACAGCATGGGAAAGTTTCCCTTTGGACTACAATGCATAGAATCCCCTTCTAGACAGCAGAGCCCATACTGTTTGCTAAGACTGGCATTTAGCAAGTCTGGCATTTGATAAGTCAAAATTCAACCCTCACACAGACCAGGGCTATGGAGTTCCTGGGAGAAATTTGAGCAGAGTTGCGCAGCGGAAGCGTGCTGGGCCTATAACCCATGTCTGTATGAGTGTTAAATTGAGACTTAGCTAGATCTCTGTCTCAGTCTCCCCTCTGTCAGCGATCTAGCGATCTGCTTAGATGCACGAACAAACATGCACACGTAGCTGTCTGCCCAGCGGTACTCAACTTTTATTGCAGTAAGTTACAGCTATTTACAAAGCACACAGCCGGAGAAGCTCATCTACATGTCCAGCTAGATTGATGGCCACCAGCAAAGAACATTATCAGTAAAACTGTCAACGCCCACATTCCTTCCCAGTGACTGATGTCCGGCTACTAACGGAAGCTACACAATGTCACTCTAGGAATAAATCTTACTCTATGCGTTTAACCATTGCCAGGGGCGGTTCAACCATTAGGCGAAGTAGGCGGTTGCTGGAGGCGCCATCCTCTAGGGGGCGCAGTTGAGGCACCTCCGACCAGGCGTGGCAGGGTATAAATAAAGTTGTTATTATTATTATTATTATTATTATTATTATTATTATTATTAAGTTAACTAGCAATGAAAGTGGGATGATGGTCATATGGGGTGGGGAGTCAAGGCTCTTCTGGTCTCTTGGAGCGGTTCTTAAACACGCTCTGTGTATTCCAAGTAGACTGAAACATACATGTGGGTTATTCTGCCTTGATATTCTGGGTTATATGGCTATGTAGAAGGACCCTCAGGGCTCTTCCACACAGCCATATAACCCAGAATATCAAAGCAGAATAACCCCCAATATCTGCTTTGAACTGGGTTATCTGAGTCCACACTGCCCTATATCCCAGTTCAATGTTTGGTGCTAAATTTGCAAATATAGTAATTCCTACATAACATTACCATGTATTGAACTGCTTTTTCTGTTGATTTGTTGTAAAACATGATGTTTTGGTGCTTAATTTGTAAAATCATAACCTAATTTGATGTTTAATAGGTTTTTCCTTAATCTCTCCTTATTATCCAACATGTTTGCTTATCCAGCGCTTTTATTTTTCAGTGATTGGTTTGGGGGGGGGGGGGCACCAAAATTCCGTTCACTTACACTTGAAAATTACCTAGGGCTGGCCCTGACCATTGCTCTACTGGAATTGCACACACACACGAGCTTTAACAATGAGTGAACACTTCACACCACACAAACCATTACTCTAACACATAATCCCCACATCTAAAAGCATCACACCTTCCTGAAATGTTTCATGTTCAAGCCTCTGCCCTTTGCATGGTGCTGCTGAACTAATGTGCTGTCCTTTCTCTCTCTCTTTCTCTCTTGGTTTCTTTCCTTCTCGGTGCCTTTGCTCCTCTCTCCTTCGGTGGGGTGTCTCCTTCCGCTGCAGGGGAGCCTCCTCCTCGGCCGCCTCAGCCTTCGATCTTCCTAAAGAGTAAGTGGGGCCGCTTCCCGGTCCGCCGGCCCCTCTGTGCCTGCCCTCTCTGCTCTCTCTTTGCTCCTCTCTTCACAGGTATGCACAGGTGTGCATTGGCATGTTTGCCTGCTTGCCCTGTGAACAGCTTGCCTTGCAACCACCCACTTGCAAGAGTGGGATGCTGTTGTGACTCAGCTGGATCCTCAGGTTGATGAGGATTCTGGGATTCAGGTTCAACATCACTCTGATGAGGATTCTGGGATTCAGGTTCAGAATCCAGTTCTCAATGATTCTGTTGTGTGTGAATGTTCATTTTCCCACAGCTAGGAATGTTGTTGATGAAAGTGAAAATAGCCAGGTGTGAGATTTAGACTCAGAACAGGATGGTTCTCAGATTGATACTACTAAGCAAACCGTTGTCGAAGGCTTTCATGGCCGGGATCACAGGGTTATTGTATGTTTTCCGGGCTGTATGGCCATGTTCTTGTTAATGTGGGATTTGTGTATTGGTAGTGTTTAAATGAAATTTGTCTCTTGCCTGTATTGCATACTGATTGCATCATCCAGAGTGTAGCATAGTCTGGAAAGAGTTAATTACTAAGAAGCTGTGATGACTTTGATGTGTGGCTGGAACTGGGGAGTGTCCAGACACAAGTGTGTATGCATTACTGATTTCATCAGTTCAGTTCTGATCTGTTCTGCTCTGAGTTGAGTCGAGTGCTGTCTGCTGAGAAGTAAAGTCCTGTGTCCATTGTCTTCAAGTCTGTTTGTCTTTATTACTGCTTTCAGTAAAACTTGTATATAGTTTTACCATTGTCTCTGATGTCTCTTCGTGCTGCGTTCCTCTGACTCCATCCAACTGCTGCTGTGCTGCATAAATTACTCTGACATTTGGTTATAGGCCCAGATCCCAGATCCTAGAAGTATTCTCTCCTGACGTTTCGCCCACATCTGTGGCAGGCATCCTCAGAGGTTGTGAGATATGGAGAAACTAAGCAAGAAGGTTTATATATATCTGTGGAAAGTCCAGGGTGAGAGAAGAACTCTTTTCAGTTGGAGGCCAGTGTGAATGATGTAGTTAATCACCTTAATTAGCATTGAATAGCTTCATCTACTGGCTTCTTCCTGCCTTGGGGCATCCTTTGTTAGCTGCCCCTGGTTCCCATGTTTGGAACTCCTCTGTTTTCAGAGTGTTGCTTCTTATTTAATGTTCTGATTTTTGAGTTTTTTAATACTGGTAGCCAGATTTTGTTCATTTTCATGGTTTCCTCCTTTCTGTTGAAGTTGTCCACATACTTGTGGATTTCAATGGCTTCTCTGTGTCGTCTGACATGATAGTTGTTTAAAAAAGCAGTATTAAAAAACTCAAAAATCAGAACAGTAAATAAGAAGCAACACTCTGAAAACAGAGGAGTTCCAGACATGGGAACTAAGGGCAGCTAACAAAGGATGCCCCCAGGCAAAAGTAGCCAGTAGATGAAGCTATTCAATGCAAATTAGGGTGAGTAACTGCAACATTCACGCTGGCCTCCAACTGACAAGAGTCACTCTGGACTTTCCACAGATATATATAAACCTTCCTGCTTAGGTTCTCCATACTTCACAACCTCTGAGGATGCCTGCCATAGATGTGGGCGAAACGTCAGGAGAGAATACTTCTAGAACATGGCCACACAGCCTGGAAAACATACAACAACACTAAGCAAACTGCTTGCACTAACGAGCTGTTTGACCTTGATAGCAATGATGAGATGGGAGCTTTGGATCGTACTGACCGTCTGGAATTCCAGGTTAGACGAAGTGCAAGAATAGCTAGTAAGCGAGAGGTCAGGGGTCAGAGAAATGCCTTCATGCTTTGTTATTAAAGCCAGGGGTTTGGAGGCAGATCTTTGTCAAAGCAACTTTTGCCAACCAAGTATCAAGATCTCTAGTTCTCTTGGATTGCCTTGCTGTTTGCGTCTTGGGACTTTGCTGTTTGCCTTGTTATTCATGTTATGGGACCTTATGTACTCTGGTGATTTTTGCATTGTTTTGGATGGCTTTAATTTGCAATAATCTCTTGGAACTACAGTAGAGTCTCACTTATCCAAACCTCGCTTATCCAAGTTTCTGGATGATCCAAGGCATTTTTGTAGTCAATGTTTTCAATATATCGTGATATTTTGGTGCTAAATTCGTAAATACAGTAATTTCAACATAACATTACTGCGTATTGAAATACTTTTTCCGTCAGATTTGTTGTATGACATGTTTTGGTGCTTAATTTGTAAAATCATAACCTAATTTGATGTTTAATAGGCTTTTCCTTAATCCTTATTATCCAAGCTTCTGCCGGCCCATTTAGCTTGGATAAGTGAGACTCTACTGTATTTTGCAACTAATTCTTTGGAACTGTATTTTTGCCTTTTAAGAACTTTTTCCTTTTATATTTTCTAATAAACTAAAAAGACTACATTCTGTGTGCAATCTGGTGTATTTAGCATGGCGAAGCTAACCTGAGGTGTGACAATTGAAACAAGCCAATGCAATCGTTGGCTGGATCCATAGGAGTCTAGTGTCTGGACCAGGCATGGGCCAACTTGGGCCTTCCAGGTTTCTAGTTGAAGTCCAAAACACCTGGAGAGAGGGCACAGGTTTGCCCATGCCTGGTCTAGACATTGAGGAGGGAGCTGTAGTTGTTTTACTCTATAAACTTAGTTTTTGTGGCCACCACAAACTGTGTTGTATTGGTTGGGACTCAGAGAAAGTCATTGAAAAACTAGAGCAAAATGTGCTGCAGGGTGTCCCACAAAAACAAAGTTTTTGCAGTTTAATAGACATTTTACATGTGTTTCTAATATAACCAATTAGGAAATGACATTTATAGCCCAGGAACAAACATCGTGTTACATACTGTAATAAAATACAGAAAATATTTTAAATGTTGGAGGACCCCTGTAATCCCTGTCAATGCTAGGATCTCTGGTTCTCTGCTGCTCTCTGGTGGAGAAAGCTATTTGCCAACAAAGTTATAGTTAAGATAATGTGAGGAATATGGGAGGCTGTGTTTTCAAAGCATGCCCTAATCTTGTCAAGAAAAGCACCAGAGACCTGTGTTTATTGGAAAGAGGCGAGGAAGGGAGCATGGCTTGTGTGTTGGGTTGTGTGTGTGTGGAAGCATGTGTGTGTTCAATGCACTTTAATAGGAACAATAGTTTTGGTATCTGCCTCTCCCTGATTGTAGCTGTCACTACTTGCACTTTCTTGGACCAAGTTCTTTTTTGGAGACAACCCAGGATTTTATCATAGTATATTTAATGTATGTGACTTTATTTGTTTATGACCTGTTTTATTGTTGATTGACTTGTTTTATTGTTGTATTTTATTCAACCTCTTTCCAAGCATGGAGAGGCACAGAACTCATCACATGTGTGTCATCTGCCTGGGCTTGGCCCCATGTAAGCCACCTCGAGTCCCTTCGGGGAGATGGGGTGGGGTATAAAAATAAAATTATTATTATTATTATTGGGTTGTTGTATGTCTTTCGGGCTGTGTGGCCATGTTCCAGAAGTATTCTCTCCTGACGTTTCGCCCACATCTATGGCAGGCATCCTCAGAGGTTGTGAGGTATGGAGAAAACTAAGCAAAGAGGTAAATATATATCTGTGGAAAGTCTAGGGTGAGAAAGGTCAGTGTGAATGTTGTGTAGTTAATCACTTTAATTAGCATTGAAAAGCTTATCTGCTGTCTTCTTCCTGCCTCTGGGGCATCCTTTGTTTAGAGTCGTTAACTGCCCTTGGTTGATTCATGTCTGGAAATCCTCTGTTTTCAGAGTATTGCTTTTTATTTACTGTTCTGATTTTTGAGTTTTTTAATACTGGTAGCCAGATTTTGTTCATTTTCATGGTTTCTTCCTTTCTGTTGAAGTTGTCCACATGCTTGTGGATTTCAATGGCTTCTCTGTGTAGTCTGACATGATAGTTGTTAGAATGGTCCAGCATTTTTGTGTTCTCAAATAGTATCCTGTGTCCAGGCTGGTTCATCAAATGCTCTGCTATGGCTGATTTCTCTGGTTGAATTAGTCTGCAGTGCCTTTCATGTTCTTTGACTCTTGTTTGGGCGCTGCGTTTGGTGGTCCCTATGTAGACAACATTCACACTGACCTCTCTCACCCTAGACTGTCCACAGATATATATTAACCTCTTTGCTTAGTTTTCTCCATACCTCACAACCTCTGAGGATGCCTGCCATAGATGTGGGCGAAACGTCAGGAGAGAATACTTCTGGAACATGGCCACACAGCCCAAAAGACATACAACAACCCTGTGATCCCGGCCATGAAAGCCTTCGACAACACATTATTATTATTATTATTATTATTAATAATAATAATAATAATAATAATAATAATAATAATAATAATGCATGGACTTTGGAAGCAGCCAAATCCAAATCTGGATGCGATTTGTTCAGATTTTTGGTGGCCTCCCTGCTACCTTTACCTTTCTATCTCTCCATTTTTGCTTGGGTTGTACATGGTGAGTTTGGAGCTTGTGTGGGGCCAAATTTGTTCCTTTTGAGGTGTTATTTGGTGCATCTCGGGAAGGCCAGGAGACCCCTTCCCAATACATGAAGGTGTTGTTTTCCAGATTTTCCCCTGTGTAAAAAGTTGAACTGTAACTCCTAAAACCTAGTTACTGTTAGTGGGAGATTCAAGCTGAAATGTGCTGGCATCCTGCCCTTTCCTCCTTTATTTTGGGCTTGTCCACCATTAGATTATAACACTAACCATCTCATCACATTGAGAGGGGAAAGCATCGGTGGTTGTCCCTTTAAGAGTAGAGAATCACCCTTCTTATATAGTCAGCTGTCCTGCTTACTTCAAAGAACCAGCATGAACGCAGATCAAAGATAGCTGCTCTCAGAACCAATCTTTATTGAAGAATACATGACTTGGAAAAAGTCGAGAATGACCTAATGTTTACATACAATCATTTTTATCACCTTTGTTGCAACGTCACACCACACGTAAATATCATCATCAAAACCCCACCCCCTGTATCACATTACTACTATTCCCACACAGTCTACCAATTATAATTGTTTATACTTTCAACCCCGAGTTCCCATGCTCTTCTATCTTCTTCTGCCAGGTGCTTTCATGAGACTTTCAGGATTATTTATGTTATGACTCCAAGTCCAGGGCTTGGAAATTCAGCCCTGGGACTTGGTTCCATGACAGTCAGCAGTCCCATTTCGCCTTCTGCCTCCCCATCACATTCACGGGGGGGGGGGGGGGGATTAAGAGCTGGCAATATATTCATATTTAGCATTCATTACAAGGTCAGTCTAACTTTTTTGTTTTCAATCAGGAGAAACAATAATATCCAAAAAACAAAGGGATTCCTTGCCATGCCCAAAGCCCCTTACATTAAAGGAGACTGGCACCAGGTTAAAACCAATTCTTTCCATGGGATTCTATGGTTCTCCATCAAAGCCCATAGGATACAAGAGACAATGATCCAGGTTAAAAACCATTGCTTTCCATGGGATCCTATGGTTCTCCATCAAAGCCCATAGGATACAAGAGACAGTGATCCAGATTAAAACCATTGCTTTCCATGGGAGCCTATGGTTCTCCATCAAAGGATACAAGAGACAGTGATCCAGAATAAAACCATTGCTTTCCATGGGATACTATGGTTCTCCATCAAAGGATACAAGAGACAGTGATCCAGAATAAAACCATTGCTTTCCATGGGAGCCTATGGTTCTCCATCAAAGGATACAAGAGACAGTGATCCAGAATAAAACCATTGCTTTCCATGGGATCCTATGGTTCTTCATCAAAGGATACAAGAGTCAGTGATCCAGAATAAAACCATTGCTTTCCATGGGATCCTATGGTTCTCTATCAAAGGATACATGTGTCAGTGATCCAGAATAAAACCATTGCTTTCCATGGGAGCCTATGGTTCTCCATCAAAGGATACAAGAGACAGTGATCCAGAATAAAACCATTGCTTTCCATGGGATCCTATGGTTCTTCATCAAAGGATACAAGAGTCAGTGATCCAGAATAAAACCATTGCTTTCCATGGGATCCTATGGTTCTCTATCAAAGGATACATGTGTCAGTGATCCAGAATAAAACCATTGCTTTCCATGGGATCCTATGGTTCTCCATCAAAGCCCATAGGATACAAAAGACAGTGATCCAGATTAAAACCATTGCTTTCCATGGGATCCTATGGTTCTCCATCAAAGCCCATAGGATACAAGAGACAGTGATCCAGATTAAAACCATTGCTTTCCATGGGATCCTATGGTTCTCCATCAAAGCCCATAGGATACGAGAGACAGTGATCCAGATTAAAACCATTGCTTTCCATGGGAGCCTATGGTTCTCCATCAAAGCCCATAGGATACGAGAGACAGTGATCCAGATTAAAACCATTGCTTTCCATGGGAGCCTATGGTTCTCCATCAAAGCCCATAGGATATGAGAGACAGTGATCCAGATTAAAACCATTGCTTTCCATGGGAGCCTATGGTTCTCCATCAAAGCCCATAGGATACAAAAGACAGTGATCCAGATTAAAACCATTGCTTTCCATGGGATCCTATGGTTCTCCATCAAAGCCCATAGGATACAAGAGGCAGCGATCCAGATTAAAACCATTGCTTTCCATGGGATCCTATGGTTCTCCATCAAAGCCCATAGGATACAAGAGACAGCGATCCAGATTAAAACCATTGCTTTCCATGGGATCCTATGGTTCTCCATCAAAGCCCATAGGATACAAGAGACAGCGATCCAGATTAAAACCATTGCTTTCCATGGGATCCTATGGTTCTCCATCAAAGCCCATAGGATACAAGAGGCAGTGATCCAGATTAAAACCATTGCTTTCCATGGGATCCTATGGTTCTCCATCAAAGCCCATAGGATACAAGAGACAGAGATCCAGATTAAAGCCATTGCTTTCCATGGGATCCTATGGTTCTCCATCAAAGCCCATAGGATACAAGAAACAGTGATCCAGATTAAAACCATTGCTTTCCATAGGATCCTATGGTTCTCCATCAAAGCCCATAGGATACAAGAGACAGTGATCCAGATTAAAACCATTGCTTTCCATGGGAGCCTATGGTTCTCCATCAAAGCCCATAGGATACAAGAGACAGCGATCCAGATTAAAACCATCGCTTTCCATGGGATCCTATGGTTCTCCATCAAAGCCCATAGGATACAATTGACTGCTGATGGTTGGGCAATGAAACAGGATGGGACACTTTGATGGATGTTTTCAGTAGTAAAGATGGGACTAAAGCACAATAAGAGGCAGGAGTTCTGAACAGAATGGCTGGCCCGTTTCAGAGTTCCCTCCTTTCAGGGAATTTCTGTCCCTTTTCAACCCCGGAACATGTGATGAGGTCTGTGCCTCTCCATGCTTGGAAAGAGGCTGAAGTGTCCTCCCAGGGGGAAATGTCTCAATGTGATGAGATCGATTGCCGGAGTTCTCTCCTTTCAGGACACTTCTGCCTCTTTCCAACCACGGAGGACTATACATGACTTCCGGAAGTAGATCAACTCATGCAATGAGCTCCGTACCTCTCCGTGCTTGAAAAGAGGCTGAAGTGTCCTACAACTGGGAAATTTCGCAGTGCGATAAGGTGGTAAGAATTGTCAGGGTGGTGTGTGTGAATGCTGGGCTAGGTAGTTGAATCTCTCCTTCGTCATCCTGCCTGACTTGGTGAGTCAGATTCTCTTCTCCGCTCACCCGAAGGACCACCTGATGCAGCAGCAAAAGTGGCACCAACAAACAATAGCTGAGTCGTTGGTTAACTGCTGATCCCAGCAGGTCTAAATACTTTATTTACATATATACAGAGTTACTAAGAGCCATAACTTTCCGGAGACATGGCGGTACCTCCCGCATTCCAGTTCAAAACGGAAGCCCTGACCTATTGGTTGGGTAATCAATCAAGCAGGCTTGTGCTTAACCCTTACGCTGCTAGAATGCTTTGCCAGAAAAAACACACAGTTGCAAACACCCAACAGCTTAACTTGATATAACATTTCTATCTAACTAGCTGTGCCCGGCCACGCGTTGCTGTGGCGTTGTCTGGTGGTGTTGGTGAGAAATTGTTGAGGTAGTGGTGGTATTGAATGTCTATTGTATGGTTGTCTTTATGTTTAGTATGCACACTGAAGTGGATTATATGGCAGTGTGGAATCAAGATAATTCAGTTCAAAGCAGATAATATAAGATTATAAATGGGTTATATAGCTGTGTGGAAGGGCCTTGAGTCTACATTCCCATATAATCCAGTTAAAATCTGATAATCTGTGGAAGAGGCCTAAGTGAGGCCTAACTGTGCCTGTCTCCTGGACTGAGTAGGTTGCTAGGAGACCAAGTGGGCAGAGCTTAGCCTTCTAACTGGCAGCAATTGGATAAAAACAATTATTCCTCTCCCTCTAATTAGGACTTTATTTTTCTTTTCTTTTTGTTGTATCAACCTAGAGCTGTGAATGATGGGTTGTGTTGGCAAATTTCGAGGTTGGAGGGCCTGTAGTTTTGTTGTTTTCTCTGCTGCCCTGATGCCATCACTCTTTTATATATATAGATAACATAAACACACACTAACAAGAATCTCTCAGATGTTAATCTGCCCTGGAAAAGGGTTTCTCAGTAGAGTATATTTTCCATCTCAGAGCCTGACCTGGTTCCTTTGTTTTCCAGAACCGACCTACGACCCCGTGAGCGAGGACAACCTGCTATCGGCAGGGCTCAAGCACCTCTGCCTGAAGAAGAAGCCGGGACCGCCGCGAGGTCTCCGTCCCCCCAAGCCCTCGGCCTGCGTCTCGGGCACCAGGGCGGGCGAGAGGCTCCTCCTGCCCCGCACCAGGGGGGGCACCCAACCCGGTAACGAAGTGACACTTATAGACTTTGAGGACGAGCCCGTCCCCACCACCCCTTCGCCCATCGGGGAGCTCTGCGCCCCGTCGCTTGCCAAGCTGGCCATGGAGGCGTTCTCCTTGTTGGACAAGACACCCCCGCAGAGCCCCACGCAAGGACTGCCCCGCCCCCTGCACCCCACTCCGATCGTGGACTGGGACGCCCGCCCCTTGCCCCCTCCTCCCACCTACGACGACGTGGCCCAAGACGAGGACGACTTCGAGGTGTGCTCCATCAACAGCGCGGACGGTCTGGTTGGGCGGCGGAGCAGGCGCAAGAGCTGGGAGAACGGGGAGACCAATGGCGGCTTCGTGCCGGAGGGAGAGCGGGCGTCCCTCCCGTTAGACGACAACCTCTTCTTGCCGCCAAAGGAAACCAAGCAACCCAGCCCTGCTCAGACCACGGAGATCTTCCAAGAGCTGCAGCACGAGTGCATGAAGCACCTCAACGTCCCCTTGGGGGGCAACTCCGTGGCCTCCACGCCCAGCCCCGGGGAGGACAAGCCGCAGATCCCCCCTCGCGTCCCTATCCTGCCCCGACCGCTCCGCAAGAACGAACACGGCCGCTGGTCCGGGGAGCTCTCGCCGGCCTCCGGGGGTGAGGAGGATCGCCCACCCCAGATCCCCCCGCGAGACCCTTTGTCCCAGCCGAGTTCGAGGACCCCCAGTCCCCGGGCCCTGCAAGGCGGGTCCCCACAGCCGCGGGCCAACCTCTGCTCCCCGCTCTGCTCCCTGGGCTCCTTCCTGTCCACGTCGCCGGGCAAGCAGCCCATGCCCACCACGCAGAGCTTTGCTTTGGACCCCAAGTACGCCACGCCGAAGGTGATCCAGGCTCAAGGGAAGGAGTGCTCCAAAGGGCCCTGCATCCTGCCCATCGTCAAGGACGGGCGGAAGGTCAGCAACACCCACTACTACCTGCTCCCGGAGAGGCCCCCTTACCTGGACAAGTACGAGAAGTTCTTCAAGGAGGCCAAGACCCCCGAGGAAGCCCCGGCACCCCCCAGAGTGGTCACCACCGCCACCGTGCGGCCCATGATCCAGCAGCAGCCGGACTATCGGGGCAACTTCTCATCCAACAACAGCAACGTCACTTTCAAGGCCACCTGTGGTCTTCAGAAGATAATCTACGATGGCTCTGAGGGACCTCGTCCTTCAGATAAGATACGGCTGGTGAGTGGCATTATTATTAATATTATTATTATATTTATTATGTTTATTTATATACCAGTTTTTCTCTCCACAAGGAGACTCACCTTCTCCTTGGTGCTCAATCCCATCCACCTCAGCTCACTTCTGCATTCGGATTAGCGGGCAGAAATTGAAAGTCATACACAAACACTAAGCTTTAAGGAAACATAGACACAGAATCATAAAGTTGGAAGAGACCCTCAGGGCCAGCCAGTCCAACCTTATTATTACACCATGCAGGAATACACAATCCAAACCCTCCTGGCAGATGGCCATCCAGCCTCTGCTTCAAAGCCTCCAAAGAAGGAGTCTCCACCAGACTCTCATATTCTGCTGCCAAATGACTCTTGCTCACAAGACGTTCTTCCTTCTTAATGTTTAGGTGCAATTATTTAGTTTGAATCCATTCATCTGTGTCTTAAGTCTATGAAGCCGTTGAGAACAAGCTGGTTCCATCTTCCATATTCAAACATTGCTCTCATGTCTGTGGTCAACCAAACAAAACATACCCAGTTCACTAAGTCTTCCAGACCTTTGACTCCTTTGGTGGTCCTTCTCAGGATACGTTCCAGTTTATCCATATCCTGAATTGTGGTGACCAGAAATAGACACAGAGTTATTCCAGGTGAAGTCTGACCAAGGCAGAATAGAGTGGGACTATGATTTCCCTCGATCTAGACAACTATTAATGCAGCCCAGAATCACATATGTGCATCTGTTGAAGGGTGTGTGGTCCACGTGGGGATCATCCACATAGCTGACCACAATGGTCTAGACTTCCTGACAGAGCATTAATAATAATAATAATAATAATAATAATAATAATAATAATAATAATAATAATAATAAAAAATAATAATAATAATAATAATAATAATAATAATACATCACACAGTCCTAAACGCTTGGGAAGTGTATACATCTTGTCTGCTGTGTCATACTGTGTTTTTGTGTCAGTATAATAATAATAATAATACATCACACAGTCCTAAACGCTTGGGAAGCATATACATCTTATTTGCTGTGTCATACTGTGTTTTTGTATCAGTAAAATAATAATAATAATAATTATTATTATTATTATTAGTAGTAGTAGTAGTAGTAGTAGTAGTAGTATTATTATTATTATACATCGCACAGTCCTAAATGCTTGGGAATTATATACATCTTGTTTGCTGTGTCATACTGTGTTTTTGTGTCAGAATAATAATAATAATAATAATAATAATAATAATAATAATAATAATAATAATAATAATACATCGCACAGTCCTAAACGCTTGGGAAGCATATACATCTTGTTTGCTGTGTCATATTGTGTTTTTGTGTCAGTAAAATAATAATAATAATAATAATAATAATAATAATAATAATAACAACAGCAACAACAACAACAACAATACATCACACAGTCCTAAAATACATCACACAGTCCTAGACACTTGGGAAGTGTTCGAGTTGTGATTTTGTGATAGGAAATCCAGCATATCTATCTTGTTTGATGTCATACAATAAAATAATTGTTTATTATTATTATTATATTCTCCCCTTGAAGTCTACACTTTAAAAGTCCAGAATGGAGAAAAAAAATAGGGTCTGAAAAAAGAGTTCATTTCTTAAAGTAGATTAAATACGTAGTTTCAGCGCTTTGGACCATTCCATTAAAGTTCACACTAAAACCTGAAAGAGATTTGCTACACTTTGAAACCACCCACTCCCATTATATGTGTTTTTTTTTAAAAAAAATTCCAGTCTTTATAGAATCATAGAATCATAGAATAGTAGAGTTGGAAGAGACCTCATGGGCCATCCAGTCCAACCCCCTGCCAAGAAGCAGGAAATCGCATTCAAAGCACCCCCGACAGATGTCCATCCAGCCTCTGCTTAAAAGCCTCCAAAGAAGGAGCCTCCACCACGGCCCCGGGGGAGAGAGTTCCACTGGTGAACAGCCCTTCTCACTGTGAGGAAGTTCTTCCTGATGTTCAGGTGGAATCTCCTTTCCTGTAGTTTGAAGCCATTGCTCCATTGTGTCCTAGTCTGCAGGGCAGCAGAAAACAAGCTTGCTCCCTCCTCCCTATGACTTCCCTTCACATATTTGTACATGGCTATCATGTCTCCTCTCAGCCTTCTCTTCTGCAGGCTAAACATGCCCAGCTCTTTAAGCCGCTCCTCATAGGGCTTGTTCTCCAGACCCTTAATCATTTTAGTCGCCCTCCTCTGGACGCTTTCCAGCTTGTCAACATCTCCCTTCAACTGTGGTGCCCAGAATTGGACACAGTGTGATTCCAGGTGTGGTCTGACCAAGGCAGAATAGAATAAGGGGGAGCAGGACTTCCCTGGATCTAGACGCTATTCCCCTATTGATGCAGGACAGAATCCCATTGGCTTTTTTAGCTGCTGCATCACATTGTTGGCTCATGTTTAACTTGTTGTCCACGAGGACTCCAAGGTCTTTTTCGCACACACTGCTGTCAAGCCAGGCATCGTCCCCCATTCTGTATCTTTGATTTCCATTTTTTCTGCCAAAGTGAAGTATCTTGCATTTGTCCCTGTTGAACTTCATTTTGTGAGTTTCGGCCCATCTCTCTAGTCTGTCAAGATCGTTTTGAATTCTGCTCCTGTCTTCTGGAGTGTTAGCTATCCCTCCCAGTTTGGTGTCATCTGCAAACTTGATGATCGTGCCTTCTAACCCTTCGTCTAAGTCGTTAATAAAGATGTTGAACAGAACCGGGCCCAGGACGGAGCCCTGCGGCACTCCACTTGTCACTTCTTTCCATGATGAAGACGACGCATTGGTGAGAATCACCCTTTGGGTTCGTTCGCTTAGCCAATTACAGATCCACCTCACCGTAGTTTTGTCTAGCCCACATTTTACTAGTTTATTTGCCAGAAGGTCGTGGGGGACTTTGTCGAAGGCCTTACTGAAATCCAGGTACGCTACATCCACAGCATTCCCTGTATCGACCCAACTCGTAACTCTGTCGAAAAAAGAGATCAGATTAGTCTGGCATGACTTGTTTTTGGTAAATCCGTGTTGACTATTAGCAATGACCGCATTTGTTTCTAAGTGTTCGCAGACCACTTCCTTGATGATCTTTTCCAGAATCTTGCCTGGTATCGATGTGAGGCTGACCGGACGGTAATTGTTTGGGTCGTTCTTTTTTCCCTTCTTGAAGATAGGGACCACATTCGCCCTCCTCCAATCTGCTGGGACTTCTCCCGTTCTCCAAGAACTCTCGAAGATAATTGCTAGTGGTTCTGAAATAACTTCCGCTAATTTATGCATGGCCTGGAAAAAAAAGGGGTGCTGGAGAAATATATCAATATTTTATCTGTCTTTTCCTCCGGCCAGGTCCAGGAGACGGTGCACGGCGTCACCACGGAGGAATGCCAGGCAGCCTTGCAAAACCACAATTGGAACGTGCAAAAGGCCATCCAGTACCTGAAGGTAAAAGCAGAATAGATGCAGCTTTCCTGCTTCCTTTTGTCCTCCTTGCTCTTTGGCACCAAGAACGGATCGGACCATTTTGTGCCACCAAAGCTGAGATTATTGGGGTGCTTCAGGAAGGAATAATAGGTATCCATAGCAGAGTCAGTGTAGCTAGTGCTATATGTGAGCTTATGGTAGGAAATAGGAGAGAAAATTCTCAGAAAATATGCAGGTAAAGTTATATATATATATATATATATATATATATATATATATATATATATATATATGTATGTATGTATGTATATGTATGTATATATATGAGTTTCGTATAACTTGGAAATAATAAGAAAAATGTGGTATACATCGAAAGTGGGAGAACAATAATTATTATAGAAAAGAAAGAAAGATGAAATAATAATAATAATAATAATAATAATAATAATAATAATAATTTTATTTTTATACCACGCCACCATCTCCCCAGAGGCATTCGGGGCAGGAAGCAGGCAGGCTTTGAAGCTGAAGGCCTTTCAATGCTAATCAAGGTGGCCAATTGTAACATTCACACTTTCCTCAAACAGACAAGAGTTCTCTCTCCCACCCTGGACATCATTCCACAGATATATAAATGTCCCTTGCCTCACAACCTCTGAGGATGCCTGCCGTAGATATGGGTGAAGCGTCAGGAGATAATGCTTCTGAAACAGGGCCAGATCGTCTGAGAGACTCACGGCAACCTAGTGATTCCTGCCATGAAAGCCTTCGCCAACACAATGAGATACTAGCTTCATATGGAGTGGTGTCAGAAGTCATGGGCGATGCTTCGCAGGAGTGGGATGGATTTGGTGAACACGTGTATTTGTATTAGATGTATTTGATTTTTTCTCTCTTTTCTTTTGCATTCTGTATGCCACTTTTACACAATTAAAAATACCTTTTTAAAAAGAGAGAGGCTACCTGTTCTGGGCGCACCCCGAAACCCCCTCCTCTGATTTGCCCTTCTGTTTGTTCCCTTTCTGCGCAGGTGGAGCAGCTCTTCTGCCTGGGGCTCAAGACCCGGCTGGAGTGCCAGAAGGTCCTGGAGATGTTCGACTGGAACCTGGAGCAGGCCAGCTCCCACATGCTGGACCCCTACAACGCCTTCCGGCTCAAGTAAGAGCAGCAGACCCCCCACTTTGAGCCCCATTGCAAGCCCGGACAGGGGTCTCCTCTCCAGACCAATGTCCTCAAGGTTGGGAGGAGCCAGAACCCTGGATGATGGACAGGTTGCAATAGGGAAGCAGACGTCCAAACAAATCTTATTGTTTTGGAGACCTTTCTGCTGGCATCAATTTTTATTTTCCACAGACCAGTAGTTCCCAACCTTTGGGCCTCCAGGTGTTCTGGACTTCAACTCCCAGAAATCCCAGCTGTTAGGAATTGTGGGAGCTGAAGTCCAAAACATCTGGAGGCCCAAAGGTTAGGAACCATTGCTATAGACCAGAGATGAGGAAGGTCAACCAGGTTTAAAGAGTTTGTTTGTTTCCATATATATATATATATATATATATATATATATATATATATATATACACACACACACACACACACACACACACATACATACATACATACACACACATACACATACAGTAGAGTCCCACTTATTCAAGCTAAACAGGCCAGCAGAACGTTGGATAAGCGAATATCTTGGATAATAAGGAAGGATTAAGGAAAAGCCTATTACACATCAAATTAGGTTATGATTTTACAAATTAAGCACCAAAACATCATGTTATACAACAAATTTGACAGCAAAAGTAGTTCAATACGCAGTAATGCTCTGTATTAATTACTGTATTTACGAATTTAGCACCAAAATATCATGATGTATTGAAAACATTGACTACAAAAATGTGTTGGATAATCCAGAACATTGGATAAGCAAGTGTTGGATAAGTGAGACTCAACTGTACACACACACACACACTCCGTATATACTCGAGTATAAACCGACCCAAATATAAGCCGAGGCACCTAATTTTACCACAAAAAAACTGGGTTAACTTATTAACCCAAGTATAAGCCAGGGGTGGGAAATGAAGCAGCTACTGGTAAATTTCAAAATAAAAATAGATACCAATAAAATTACATTAATTAACACATCAATAGGTTAAATAATGTATATATATGGATGTAGATATACAGGTACATGGATCTATATGTATATAGGATTTGCAAGGACCTGCAAATATATATAAAATTAATATAGCTAGATAGATAGATAGACATAGGGATTGCAGATGCATGCAGGGGGTTAATGCCTATATATCTGTAGGAGAGATTAACAAATATTTCAGGGGAAAATGCTTTCATAAGATGAATGAATATATAGTTTTCTTCTTCCTGACTTGCAAGGGCATCTTTCCCTTTTCAAAACATTCCCTTGGTTAAGAGCGAGGGAGGCTTTGGAAAACACACTGATAAAGGAGGATAAGAGAGGAATATATCATATATTGCAAGCAATGGCCTCTGGTTCTGTTGCCCGGCCTTGACCGGGTCAAGGTCATTATAAGCCAAGGGAGACTTTTTCAGCTAAAAAAAAAAGGCTGAAAAACTCGGCTTATCTTTGAGTATATAAGGTATGTGTGTGTGTGTGTATATATATATTCCAAAAATATACTTTCTTCAAAAGACATTTGTTTCAATTTTTCCCCTAAAAATAATTGATTTCCCCTCCTGAAATGCTCGCAGGGGCCTGTGCCGTTGTAAGCCCAGGAGAAAACTTTTAAGAAGTGAACTGGATATGGCTTCTGGATCCCATCTCCCAAGCCTCCTAGCATTTTCCAAATATTGTGGAATTTGGTAGAATGTGTAAAATTAATTCTGTTCCAAAATGACCACAAAAGCCCTTTGGGGTGTGTGGGGGGACACCACGTTTGAAGGACCCCCAGTCTGTCCTGGCCAAGAAAAATGGTCTTCTTTGTCTCCAAAATGCCCTTTGGAGGATGTGAAGAGGCATTTCCGCCATGTTTTGGGTCACTGTAGGCCAATTTAGGCCCAGGGAAGACTTTTTTCAAAAATTCAGTAGAGTCTCGCTTATCCAACATTCTGTATTATCCAACGCAGTCTGCCTCCCACCTGGATCCACAGCTGCTTCTCTAGGCAGCAACATGCAGCGGGTCAACACACCCAATAACAACACAAGTGCAGCCACACTCCCAAGCAAGTGGCAGACTTGTAAAACATGATGTTGTGGTGCTTAATTTGTAAAATCATAACATAATTTGACGTTTAATAGGCTTTTAGTTAATCCCTCCTTATTATCCAACCTTTTCGCTTATCCGACATTCTGCCGACCTGTTTATGTTGGACAAGTGAGACTCTACTGTAACTTCTTTTTTTTAAAAAAAATTGTTTTTATTAATTTATCAATCCAAATGTACAAGCTCACATTTTTCTCATTCTACAATATCTCAAACACATCACGTTGCATACAATCCGACAACAACAACAACAAAAATCAAGAACACCCCCAAGCATATTTCCCATCAGTCTTTTAACTTTTCCATTACAACTTCACTATACATCTCTCCACTACATACTTATACATTTTGAATTATAAATTAATAGTAATAATATTGAAAATAAAGCATGTATAGGTAGATGAAGGGTGTCTACTGTAACTTCTAATCAAAGGCCTCTCCTTGGACTAAAATGCTCCACAAAAGATTCAAAAAACATTGCGAAATTGCCATTTGTCCCCTAGAGAGCATTGAGGAGCAGGCTTCCAAGGGAAGTGAATAGTGTCAGGGAGTGGTTAAAAAACATCACCTCCGCAGCACCCTGATTTATTTGTGAGCCATTGACTCTCACCAATTCATCCTCGGTCAGACTGCTTGCCCGTCCGGAAAAGCAGTTCCGACAAACGACACCACATTCGCAAATCAGCTGAATGCAACGGTTCTTAGACTTTATTCCATATATACAAGGTATTTACAAGTTGCAAAGTCCATCATTCATAGCAGACATGCTTTCTCCTTGCCAGTCAGCGAAGCACACACACATACTGCCGATAACAGCACATTCCACAGCAGAATGACGAACGTCCTCTCCAGCCGGAAGTCACGACCTATTGGCTCTTGCAGGCTATCACTCAAACTGGCCTGCTGTTAATACTTAAGATCAGGGGTCCCCAAACTAAGGCCCGGGGGCCGGATGCGGGCCTCCAAGGTCATTTACCTGGCCCCTGTCCTAAACTTTAGACTTAGGGTTGACCTAAGTCTACCTGGTCTTTGAAGGTCTCCTTGCTTAGCTACAGCCTTATGAGACCATCTAGATGGCTTTTGGAGGTCACTTTTCTTACCTATGTCCTATGAGACCATCTAGATGGCCTTTGAGGGTTCCTTTCCTTACCTATGGTCTTCTGATGGCCTTATGAGACCATCTAGATGGCCTTTGACGGTCCCTTTCCTTACCTATGGTCTTCTGATGGCCTTATGAGATCATCTAGATGGCCTTTGACGGTCCCTTTCCTTACCTATGGTCTTCTGATGGCCTTATGATATCATCTAGATGGCCTTTGAGGGTCCCTTTCCTTACCTATGGTCTTCTGATGGCCTTATGATATCATCTAGATGGCCTTTGAGGGTCCCTTTCCTTACCTATGGTCTTCTGATGGTCTTATGATATCATCTAGATGGCCTTTGAGGGTCCCTTTCCTTACCTATGGTCTTCTGATGGCCTTATGATATCATCTAGATGGCCTTTGGGGTCCCCTTTCCTTACCTATGGTCTTATGAAACCATCTAGATAGTCTTTGAAGGTCCCTTTCCTTATCTATGGTCTTCTGATGGCCTTATGAGATCATCTAGATGGCCTTTGAGGATCCCTTTCCTTACTGATGGTCTTATGAGACCATCTAGATGGTCTTTGGAGGCCTCTTTGCTTACCTATGGTCTTATGAGATTGTCTAGATCAGGGATCCCCAAACTAAGGCCCATGGGCCGGATGTGGCCCTCCAAGGTCATTTACCTGGCCCCTGTTCTTAGGGTTGACCTAAGTCTGAAATGATTTGAAGGCACACAACAGCAACAATCCTAATTTTTTACTATTTCGTCATAGTCTGGGCCCCCAGCAGTCTGAGGGACTGTGAATCGGCCCTCCACTTAAAAAGTTTGAGGACCCCTGCTTAAGATGCTGGAACACATGTCTGGTATACACATTTGCAAACAGTAAAAAACACTTGATTCATCATTTCACCTTTACACCCAAAATAAACCAACAAATAGATCTCCCTATATATATGTCCATATCTACCCACCCAGGACTCGGTCAATTTCATCCGCATCTACCCCAAGTGATGGCCTTCTTTGGCTCTAACTTGTCAAATGGTTTTTCCTGGCAGGCGATGACCAGCAATGGTCCTCTGAAGCAGAAACGGATGGCCCGCGCTGGGCTTCCGCGGTCGGAACTTCTCCGGAAGAGACGCTCCTTCTGGGCCTTGGGACCGAGAGCCACCGAGCGGGACGGGACCGAGACAAAGCGAGACTGTGGCTGAGGAACGCCACTGTGAAATGCTGGGCCAAACCCAAACGCCCCGACCCCCTCCCTCCGCAAACGCCGACAATTGCACCCCCCTTTTCTTCCTCCGATGCTGGCAGCTCCGCGTTGGCTTGCACCCACCCTTTGCCCCCACTTCCCCCCCTTTGCACCTGTTGCTTGCTGTTGGATTTATTTTGTAAAGAGAAGTGTTACATTAATATATAAATATTCTATTCTATTTTGGAGAGAACGGAGTCCTTGTCTAATACAAATTCGTGACGGGATGGGGCCTGGTGGTGGTGGGTTTGGGGAGGATTTCAGTGTCAGGAGAACTATTTTAGAAAAGCTATGTAATATTGGCTGGAATCTATCATCCAAGTTGCTCATGAGTAAGCTGGAGTTATCCATCCATACTGGTTCACATTCATGATTTCAAGCAAAGCTTGTGCCAAAGAACTTCCCAGTGTCCCATTCATCAGATCTCCAACTCTGCCATTCTTAGTGCAGGAGGGGACAATATTATGGCAAGTGGCAATACGAGGGTTGAATGAAAAGTAATGCCTCCACCTTCGTAACTCCTCAACAGATGGCAGTCCTGGTCTGCAGCAGGTCCTGGCATGTTCAGTAGACTCTCCTCTACAGTTCCCTTTGGCGTGAAGCCTTAGCATTGAACGGTTGTGTTGTAACTACAAAAATAATGTCGTTGCATAGCTAATCTAGTGTCCTGTTTTGTCTTTCAAGAACAGCCTTATGACACTGTAGTAAGTAAATGAAAACTGTTTACTTCAGCAAAACAAAGTACAGTACACTCAGTGAAATAATACAAAAGAAAGCCAGGAAGTCTTACTTCAGACAAATAAACAGGCATAAATCCAGATGCAGACTTGGAGCAGGCACACAGAGAATGAAGGCATTAGAGTGAGTTTGTTACCAGCAAGAGCTGTCTGCACCTGCTTCTGCTTTTATAGCCCTGGGTCCCCACATAGCTGCTAGGGCAGTTCCTAATTACTCAGCTGCATTTCTGGCAGCTAATCTAACTGAACAATGTCTCTGCTCTGTTTCCTTTCGCCTCTCCTGGAATGAGGGTACTAACAAAGTCTCCTCCTCAGACTCCAACTCACACTCAGATTCATGAGCACTTTCCTGCACCCCTTCCTCTTCCTCTGAAGAAGAAGAATCCCTGACATCTAGAATACTACCCTTTTGTTTTGTGTTACATTGTTGTACAAAAAACATGGTTGGGAATTGTAATGATAGAATCAAAGAGTTGGTGGGAACCCAAAGGTCATCTATTGTCAACCCATGGTCAAAATGGAGACACGGGTGGACCACAGATCCCTTGAAGATTCTCATTCCTGGTTTTAACATATCTCTCACACGTGGCATTGCTGTGATGTGTGTCCATCGACTACAATGGAAAGTACAACCAAAGCATCACAAAGGCAAATAACAGCTGGACCTCCATATCCACAGATTCTGCATCCACAAATTCCACCTCCCAGGGCTTGAAAATATCCCCCACCTCAAAAAAAGAGCCCTTTGATTTTGTCATTTTATCTAATAGACAGTTTTACTACATCGTTGCATATAAAGAGACTTGATCATCGATGGAATTTGGTATCCACAGAGGGCCTTGGAACCAAACCCCAGCGGATATAGAAGACCCCTGTTTATGAAATCCCCATACACCAATTATCATAATTAATTGTATAGATTTGGGGACCTTGGTGGACAAGAAAGTGGTAAAATAAATTAACAAATAGGTCAATGATGACCTGACTGGGGATGATGGGTCTTCTAGTTCAACACATTTGAAGGGCAGCTAGTTAGGACGAGTTGTTTTCAGTGTGGCGACAATTGGGTGTCTTTCAAAAGGTCTGCCCAGCCAAAATATGTTATTTATTGAGATCTTAAATTTGCACCCCACTTAGGGACTGGACTCTTCGGAACAACCTCCAAGCATTTTGCCAATGCAAGAAGCACCTTAAGCATTTTAATTGGCCCGCCATTGGCACTGATGATGGCTCCCAGGAATTGAGATGTTACAGCAGTGGTCCTCAACCTGTGGGTCTCCAGATGTTTTGGCCATCAACTCCCAATATACTGGCTAGGATTTCTGGGAGTTGTAGGCCAAAACACCTGGGGACCCACAGGTTGAGAACCACTGTGTTACACCTTGGATTGCTCCTCCATTCAGTGGTTCCCAACCATTGCTCTTTGAGATGTTCTGGACTCCAGCTACTAAAATTCCTGATTGTGGTCCAAATGGGTTGGAGCTTCAGGGAGTTGAGGTCCCAAACCTTTGGAAGACCAACGGATGGGTCCGATTGTTCTGTGCGTTGAACCGAAACATGTATTTGCCTTTGATTGTGGGAGAGGCCTTCTCCCAGTATGGTGCCCAACTTTCAGTCATGAGAGCCATCTATGCCATTGATACCTGTTTTTCATAATTCAGACCTTGCTTGGGCAACAAGTTCATCCAAGAAGGGATTCTGTGGATCACTTGGAGCTTAACCTATGACCATCTTTTGTCATTGGCTTCCTTATTGAGTAAATCCACTGGTCATTGTGACATCAATAACTGCCACCCAACTTGACCACAACTGACACCTCCTGGCATTCTGTGGCTCGGCCCAGCAGAGTCAAGAGTCTTTCTTCAATTGCCTTGAGCTTCTCCTTCCACGAATATTGAGCTTCTCCTTCCAGACTCATTGCCTTTTGGTTTGTGGGTGGGTTTGGCATCATAACAGTGAGGCATTAGGGCAAAACCCAACCACAACTCACCTTAATACAGTGAAGCATTCCCAGCAGGTAAGATATGGTTGTTATTTCCATATGGAGTATCAAGTTGGAAGGAACACAATGGGTCAGTGCAAGAACCCAGAGTTGAATCATCCTTGAAAGGTCGACATCCAATTGTTGCTGAAAAGCTTCCAATGAAGGAGACTCCATCACTTTTCAAAAGAGTTTTAACATTTCTTACGGTCAGGAAGTTCATATTCTTAAGTCAAATCATAATGACATAAACAAACAACAACAACATTTTCTTACTCATGATGAAGTTCTTATTCTTACATTATTATTATTATTATCAACACAACGACGTTGTATGGCACAGCAAACAAGATAGATATGCTGGATTTCGTTTCGCAAAACCACAAGTCGAACACTTCCCAAGTGTCTAGGACTGTGTGATGTATTTTCTGATGATATGTGCAGATCCCAGCAGGGTGGCCTTTTGCAGTTGGCAGATGGTGATTTTGTCAATGTCTATTGTTTCCAAATGCCGGCTGAGATCTTTTGGCACGGCACCCAATGTGCCCATCACCACCGGGTTGTTATTATTATTATTATTATTATTATTATTATTATTATTATTATTATTATTATTATTACTAGCTGTGCCCGGCCATGCGTTGCTGTGGCAAAGTGGTGGTGGTATTGGTTAAAAATTGTAGTGGAGTTTTTATTTGACGTTATTTGTATTTTTTAATTAATTTTATTATAACTTATCTTTTTTATTTATTATATTTTATTATTTTGTTGTATTATTTTTACTTATTTTGTTATTATAGTATTTTATTGTATTAATTTTTTAGTGTTTTTTATTATTTTTATTATTTGTATTTATTTTATTTTTATTCTTTTATTAACACTGGGCTGAGTGGGTTGCTAGGAGACCAAGTGGGCGGAGCTTAGCCTTCTAACTGGCAGCAATTGGATAAAAACAATTATTTCTCTCCCTCTAATTAGGACTTTATTTTTCTTTTCTTTTTATTGTCGGAACCTAGGGGCAAGGATGGTGGGTTGTGTTGCCAAATTTTTAGGTTCTGGGGCTTGTACTTTTGTTGTTTAGTGGGAGGAACAGACACCATTACTCCTTTATATATATAGATTATTATTATCTGACAGTGTTGTACCTCATCTCCTGCCTTGAGGAAAGGCAGGTAAGAAGTTGTTGTTGTTGTATTCTTACCTGCCTCTCCTCAAGAATCCAGGTGAATTACAACATAGTCAAAATACTTGTTATTGTTGTTGTTATTATTATTATTATTATTGATACAACGACATTGTATGACAAAGCAAACAAGATAGATATGCTGGATTTCGTATCACAAAATCACAAATAATAATAATAATAATTATTATTATTATTATTGATACCTGCTTTATCTCTCCTGAAGCAGACTCAAAGCAGCTTAACATGTTATGTATTTATTTAATAATAACAATAACAACAACAGCAACTTTATTTTTGTACCCCACCTCCATCTACCCAAAGGGACTTGAGGTGGCTTACATGGGGACAAGCCCAAACAACCTAGTTAAAATATAACACACTACAAATGCATAGATAATAAACATAGAAGAGTAAAACAACAACATAGTAACAGAATATAAAAGAAATAATCAAACCAGACAATGAACCTGAAGTACTAATCAGTTCCTGGGCACAGGGGGGCAGACGGCTGCAAATCGATTTTGAGGATAGATCGGATGGATAAAGTTTACAGCATTTATATTCCGCCTTTCTCACCCGAAGGGGACTCGGTATATCATAGAACACATATACGGCAAACATTCAATGCCATTATATAGACAGGACAGACAACAGAGGTATATGTAGGCATTTTCCCATCTTCGGCGTCCTGGAGGTTGTACTTAATTCCAGCCACAGGGGGGTGCTGTTGCTCCATCTTCCATGGAGAAGAATTCAGATCACAGACTTCCTCCTTTCTTTTGATCGCTGGCATTTTCTGGTATTTCCTTTTTATGGTGCCATAAAATACCTCCCCGCTCAAGTGGTACCTAATTTATCTACTAACAGCTGTTTTCGAACTGCTTAGGTCGGCAGTGAGCTGGGCTGAAGGTTGAGCGCTCACCCAGACCCGGCCTTCGAACTGCCAAAAGCATTAGCATACAATCTATATATATAAATGAGTGATGGCATCACGGCGACCAACAAAACAACAAAACTACAGGCTCCCCAACCTCGAAATTTGACAACACAACCCATCATCCACGCCTCTAGGTTGATACAACAAAAAGAAAAGAAAAATAAAGTCCTAATTAGAGGGAGAGCAATAATTGTTTTTATCCAATTGCTGCCAGTTAGAAGGCTAAGCTCTGCCCACTTGGTCTCCTAGCAACCAACACAGCCCAGGGGACAGGCAGACTTAGGCCTCTCTTAGGCCTCTTCCACAGATTATCTAATTTGCACTGGATTATATGGCAGTGTACACTCAAGGCCCTTCCACACAGCTATATAACCCATTTATAATGGACTTAATGTCAGGGGAAAACCTTTACCCTTTACCTTAACTACCACCAATTCCTCAATACTTTATTTCCCATACCATCATACTTCACCACAGCAACGCGTGGCCGGGCACAGCTAGTCTATATATATAAAAGGGTAATGGAATCACGGCACCGGACAAAACAACTAAACTAAACGCCCCACAACCTCGAAAATTGACAGCAGAACCTCTCATCCATGCCTCTACGTTCATACAACAAAAAGAAAAGAAAAAATAAAGTCCTAGCCACAGCAACGCGTGGCTGGGCACAGCTAGTTTAAAATATACAAATATGCAGACATTAAAACAGAATTAAATTACAAAAATCCACAGTTACAATCCATTAAAACATAATCAAAGTTAAAAACTACAGTGCACCGTAAAACCATTAGAACAGAATACCGTTAAAAGCACATAGATTAAAATGCATGAGCATAAGATTAAGGCACATTGAAATCATTCACACCAATGAAATGCCAATTTGAAATGGATACGTTTGAAATTGGCAACACAGCACTCCGACCTTATTGAATATTTGTTAGATACCGTGTTTCCCCGAAAATAAGACAGTGTCTTATATTAATTTTTGCTCCCAGAGATGCTCTAGGTCTTATTTTCAGGGGATGTCTTATTTTTCCATGAAGAAGAATTCACATTTATTATTGAACAAAAAAATGAACATTTATTATATACTGTACAGTAGTTGTCATCATAATCCAGCATAACCAGACAAACTGTGAATCGTATCAAGAATTTCTTGTTACTACCATTATTTCCATGTACAACAATCTACGGTATGTGCATTTACCGATCCTGCATGCTGTAATGTACTATTTGGCGGGCATGCTTCCAAAAAAAATGCTGCTAGGTCTTACTTTTGGGGGAGGCCTTATATTTAGCAATTCAGAAAAACCTCTACTAGGTCTTATTTTCTGGGGATGTCTTATTTTAGGGGAAACAGGGTAGCTATTCCACCTTTCCCATCAAGGCATTTTGCAAAATCGCTATTATACAGAATACAGCCCTCTCAACATATCCACAGGATCAACTGCCCGTATCTTGAAAGTATTCCTCCGAAAATTCAAAAACACATCTTAATATTGTTACTTTCTGAAAGCGACACCATTTTCTATACCCTTATAATGGGCACCTAGAACAACCACAGAATTCGCCCAAAGTTATGACCATTCACATGTACCGATTCCCAACAGGAGTGCCGTTCCACAAAATGAATCTCGAAACCTCTAAATGTGGACTGACTGAAAAGACATCCAGTTCTTTGTCTGTACCTCAGCATGCAGGTAAGTGGCCTTTTCCTTCTTTGCACTCAGCCCATTGGGTATCACTGAGAATGCTAGGAGAACTGACATGACATTGTTTACAATTCATTAATGTTGCAATGTTATCATCATTTTTAATTGATATATTAAACAATTATGAAGGCTAGAATGTACAATGAAAGTTACAAGTGACTAACCTAAAGTTGGGCATTCATAGCTATTTGAATTAAATAGTATAGAGAATACACAGGGATCATAAAAGCATTCCATCCTGGATTTAACTGGGCAGCAGCTGCTGCAAGGGACAGAGGTCTGTTGTCCTATGGATCGGGATGCAGCACTGAGCTTTCCACGCCAACCCTGCAAATCTCTGTTACAACATGGATCGTACTTCTGACTATCTAACTAGAGAAGACTCTTGGGAGCAGAGATGAATAATTCAATCTGCTGCATCCTGATCAACAAGAAAACAGAATCCGATTGCTTGCAGCAGCTGCTGCTCAAAAAAACAGGATGGTGGATGGATGGGCCAAAAGATACTACAGAGTGCATTTACATAGTATAAAGGATGCAGTTTGATCCCTCGAACTGTTCAATGCTTTGAAATCATAGGAGCTGTAGTTTGGTGAAGCACCAATACTATTTAACAGAGAAGATTAAAGTCCATGTGAAACTACAATCTCCATTATTCCATAGCATTCGGGTGGAATTAATCAGTCCACATTCACCAGGGTTAAAGGCACAGGACTGCCTTGGAAGGGAACAACTACAAATAAGGAAAATATTATTGTTTTATCACAGGCAACACTTCTCTAGATCCTCCAGTATTTAATTACAAGGTTAAATTAATGCAGTTTGACACTGCCATGCATCAATATTATGGAATCATGGGAGTTGTAGCTTAATATGGCCCTTAGCCTTTGCTTCCAAAGAGTGCTGGTGCCTCACCAAACTACAATCTCCGTGATGCCATAACATTGAGCCATGCAGTTAAAGTGATATCAAACGGTATTAATTCTGGGCAGGGCAGGACAGAAGGGAGTTGTCTCTTGGATGTCAACGCATTGGGGTTTCCCGTTGGGAACACTAGATGTTGGGAGCTGTAGTCCAGAAAAGTAATGTTCCCGAGCTCTGGACAAGTGCTTCATAGATTATTTCACAATCTTGTTCCAGATTCGCCCACCTCCCAATCCTCTCAGGCCTCGCTCAGCTCCGGCCCCTCCGAGACAGAACTGAAGAATGCTTTGGGTTTCATGCACAAATTTCTCCACAATCAGGTATCACTCATTTTCCTTCTCTCGTTTTCTGTATTGTTTCCTAATGCAGGGGGACCTCTTTCCCACTCAGTTCTAGCCAGCCCTGAAATGTATTTTCCACATTTTTTCCATTCCAGTCGTCCTCATTGTCAGAGTAATTCGCAGCGTAGCAGCAGTTGTATGTTGTCAATGAACCGCAGAACGAAAAGACGTCAGAAACGATGTTTAAAAGTATATACAAAGCTTTACTTTACAAGACAAACAGACTTGCAGATGAACACAGGCTTGGCTTTCACTCTAGGCAGACACAAACTCAGAACAGAGCAAGATCTCAACTGACGCAATCAGTAATGTACAAACACACTTGAGTCTGGATACTCCCAAGGTTCCAGCCACACATCAAGGTTAACACAGATTCTCAGTCATTAACTCTTTACAGACTATAGCATACTCTGGATGATGCAACCTGTATGCAACACATGCTAGACACAAATTTCATCTAAACACTACCAATACACAAATCCCACATTAACACTAATTTCCTCAGAGAGCAGCTTAGATGTGCACTGCACACAAATGCACTGTGTCGTGCATGGATGCACATGCGCATTTGGATTGCACATTCAAGTGCACCTTGGAAAGCTCAATGCACAACATGGCCATTCTACACAAGATTTGCACAGGATTGCAAATGTGCACATGTTCATGCAAATATGTAGGACCTTAACTATACTTAGCTGGTTCAGCAAAGGTGAGGAAATGTAGCCTGCACATGCTCAAGGACACTTTTGTCGTGTAAAGCGGTACTTCCCATGCTTGCCAATGCAGAACTTTTATTTATTTATTATTTATTTATTTACAGTATTTATATTCCGCCCTTCTCACCCCGAAGGCGACTCGGGGCGGATCACATTATGTACATATAGGGCAAACATTCAATGCCCATAAACACATTGAACCGAGACAGAGACAGACAGACAGACAGGCAGACGCAGAGGCAATTTAACCTTCTCCTGAGGGGATGTTCGATTCTGGCCACGGGGGGAGCAGCTGCTTCATCATCCACTCTGACAGCATTTCCTCATTCCAACGTCATAAATTAGTTAAACTTGCCTCCCCACTTTTATAAGTGGTACCTTATTTCCTACTTGATAGATGCAACTATCTTTCGGGTTGCTAGGTCAGCAATGAGCAGGGGCTATATTTTATTTTTAATTGACGGGTGCTCACCCCGCCACGGGCTGGCCTCGAACTCATGACCTCGTGGTCAGAGTGATTTATTGCAGCAGCTGTTTACCAACCTGCACCCAGCCCGGCCCCTCTATGTGCCAATAACAATTGTGCTCATTGACAACAGCTGAAGACTCTCCAGACACTTGAATCCAATGGGTCACAAACAGGTGTTCTCTATATAGTAGCAGCCAATGTCTTCATTATCAGTGGGAAAACAATTCTGGATCTTGTTATAGTCAAAAGCTCAGACTAAAACCCAGAACAGATTAATACTCCCCTGACATGGAAGATACCAGTTACCACTGGAACAACCAGCAAACCCCATTAACACCTCTGCTGCGTCATGTTGGACTCATAGGTAACCTCTAAATTGTATTCGTGCCCAATGATTTATCATAGTCCTGTTCCTATTATTTCTATTCTCAGAACTACATTGGTTTTTCTAATCTTGGAGTGGATTATGGGATTAGGATTACACAACTATAATTTGGTGGAGAGCATAAGGGCCATCCGTTGCCATGTAGGAAGACACAACTCAAGAGACGGTCAATCCAACCTCTGTTTAACCATCTCCACCAGCCTCTGAGGAAATCCACTTTCGTGAAGCTCTTACAATCAAGATGTTCTTTGTAATGGGTTGCTTTGAGTTTTTTTGGGCTGTATGGCCATGTTCCAGTAGCATTCTCTCCTGACGTTCCTCAGAGGTTTGTTCAGACGTCTTTTGGAAATGAGGCAAGTGGAGTGTACTTGTGGAAAGTCCAGTGTGGGAGAAAGAATTCTTGATTGTTTGAAGTAACTGTGAATGTTGCAATTCCAGACGGCAAACCATCAAGTGCCAGTTAACACCTCCCAAACAAAGGATGCCTCCAGGCCATAACAGCCATGGTACTTTTATGCAAATACCCTCACTGATTGACTTTTCAGCTGCAAAGCTACCCAATGCTAATCAAGCTTGCCAATTGCAATATTCACACTTGCTTCAAACAAACAAGGGTTCTTTCCCCACCCTGGACATTATTCTACAGATAGATAGATAGATAGATAGATAGATAGACTCCACTTGTTGCACCTCAGCACTGGTTCACCTTGCTCTTAACACACACTCCACCACAGCAGACTTGGTTTTTTCAGTTTATTGGTAAAAGATAGCAAAATCTTAATAAAAAGAAGTAAAGAAAGCAGTAATACAATTGCAAATGCAGTCTGCAGAATACAGTCCAAAGTCTTTGTAGAAAATAGTTCAAAGTCTCTAAAATAGCATATCAGTCCTAGAAAACAAGGTAGCATGAGCTTCAAAATAATCCAAACACAGAATCTAGACAGGAACGGAAGCGAGGATCTATTTCCATGAGCAGAGACAAGGCAGGGGTTAAGCTTCCAAAATCAACGTTGCTCTGTCTGAAATCTTTCCCTGTTTCACCCTTTTAAACCATGCTTACAAGCTAGAAAAGCATTCCTCTGACCTTGGGTTCCCTTGAGTTTATTAGCGATTCTCACAGAACGCCTGGGAGGAATTCTTAACCTTAATCTTGTGTCTCTATATAAGGAAGATTCCTCTGGCTCACTGCCAGAGCCACCTGGACTTTGTTGATGTTTGAAATCCTGTGAAAGGTCACCCTGATCACTAACTTCAGCTTCCCTGCTAGTCTGCAGCCTTTCTAACAATTCAGAGCCTTCAACATTTCCTTGGTCAGCCTGTATTTCTGACAATTCAGAGCCTTCAACGTTTCCTTGGTCAACCTGCTGAAACCCAAATTCCCCTTCATCATCAGACTGAACCACAACACCACTTGCCTAGTTTTCAACAGACTTCTGGACAAACCTCTGAGAATTCCATTAGCCACAGATGCAGGTGAAACGTCAGGAGAGAATGGGACTGGGGCATGGCCATACAACCCAAAAACCTCACAGCCACCCAGTGATCCTGACCATGAAAGCCTTCAACAACACCTTCTTTGTAAAGCTTAGGTGGACTCTCTTTTGTTGTCCAGTTGTGTGCATGTGTGCATCTACATTGCAGAATGAATGCTGTTTGACCACCACAGCTCAATGTGATGGAAACTTGGGGGTTTGCTGGTGTCTAATCTCAGGATTCCAATGCATTGAGCCATGGCAGTTCAAGTGGTGTCAAACTGCATTCATTCTACAGTGGAGATGCACCCAAAATCCCTGAAGCAACAGAAAACAAGCTGTTTCCATGACCCGCTTCACATATTTAAAGAGGGATCTATCCTGGCCCCTCTCAGCCTTCCTTTCACCAAGGTAAACGTACCCAGCTCCCTTGTCCAGTCCTCATAGAGCTTGGTTTCCTCAGGACGTATCCGAGAAGGACAAGTTCCTGGACTCTGTTGATGTTGTTGCCACAACTTTGGACAGCGACCGGAAGGAGAGATTTGTGGAGCATCATTGCAACCCAACCCTTCTGAGGGACACCCTTAAGGTGGGTGAGATTGAGAAGACCACAGACAGCCATGTGCAGATATTATGAATACACATGCCTTGGTAAATGGAGTGGAATCAGGCATCGGGTGAACAGGTCCCACACTACGAGACCATGTTGCCCGTCCCGCTCTGATCGTGCAAAATTCTTGCTGCAAACAGGGTCCTTTTGGGGAGATCTCTGGATTCAGCTCTGTCATGTTTCTTTTTCCGGGTCATTCCAGTATCTTCTGCCAGAAACAGCCTCTCCGTGTGCCCAGCAGCGGGAATTGGCACTTTCCAGAATCACCAGGGTGATCTGCTGCATCACAAGACACTGCGTGGCAAAGGTGGGTGGCTCTTTCCAAATAGATCACAATATCATCATCATCATCATCATCAGGTGGGGTATAAATAAATATAATGACAACAACAACAACAACAACAACAACAACAACAACAACAACAACAATTATACGAGAGTTGAATCACAAGTAATGCCTCCACCTTCGTTACTTGGGTTTGGATGGGAATATTTTAATAAATCAAACGTAGAAATAATCCTTAGAATGTGCACTTTAACGACCACTGTTCACTTTTCCACTCGCCCTGGGGGAGTGTTTTAAAGATTTTTTTAAAGATGTTTTTAAGATTTTTTTAAATTGTTAGATTTTAGCCTGTTCTTGTAAGCCGCTCTGAGCCCTAGGGGAGTGGCGGCATATAAGTTTGAATAATAAATAAATAAATAATCACCAGACAATTGGATACATTTCTGCCAACGATGAACATGTTTTCTGAAGCTGTCAAGGAAGACGTCGACACTCTGATCCCTCAACCAGCATCTCACATCGTCGACACTCGGTTTCCGCAACCGGCGTCTCACAGGACCCATCTTGCACAGATCTTCCGATAGCCAAGGAATGCAATCATGTGACCCACATGTTATTGTAAAATGCTGATTATGCTTGAATGTTCTCCCTGAGGGATACGATGATCGTCCTGAATCCATCTGCTGAGGAGTTACGAAGGTGGAGGCGTTACTTTTCATTCAACCCTTGCATTTCTTACCTGCCTCTCCTTGTAGCTTGAGGCAGGTTACAACAAGTGAAAAATACATAATAATGAGATAAAATGCACATATTAAAACGTATTTCTACAAAATACATATACTGTACCTGTATTTACTCGAGTCTAATGCACCATCAAATCTAATGCACAAGTATTTGCTGGAGAATGTCATGTGCAGCGGCAAAAAGTGCACTCTTTGTCATTTGTCCCCAAAATATGTTTATCACAGTGCTTTCCTGGTTATAATTCCTTCTTTAAAAACACCAAAGAACACTTTAGAACACCAAAGCTTTCAGCGATGGAAAAGGAAACCTTGGGATGCATCTGTATTGTAGATTGAATCCACTTTAACTGCCCTGGTTCAATGCTATGGAGTTTTGAAAGCTGTAGTTTGGGGTCATGGGGGCTGCTAATAAATGCTGATGGCTCATCAAACTACAAATCCATGGCAATTTAATTAGAGATGATGTCCCTCAAATAGGAGCTCCAAGTGCTCCTGAAACAGCTTCCCTATTTGCTTTACCGTATTATACAGATCTAATGCACATCTTCATTTTGGGAAGGTCATTTAGCCACAAAAAAATAATAATAATTTATTCCGAGTATTTATTTTCTGCCCTTCTTTCTCACCTCGAAGGGGACTCAGAGTGGATCACAATGTACATATACATGGCAAACATTCAATGCCATTAGATATACAGACAGAGACGAAGACCCAGAGGCTATTTAACATTTTCCAGCTTCCAGGCTTCATGAGGGTATGCTCGATTCCGGCCACAGGGGGAGCTGCTGTTTCATCATCCACTGTGACACCGAGTCCTTGATGGATTGCTTCCTCATTCCTTTCTGCACACTGCTGGATGATTTTTATGGTGGTGTAAATTAGTTAAATTAGCCTCCCCGCATAAGCGGTACCTGAATTTTCCTACTTGATAGCTGCAACTATCTTTCAGGTTGCTTAGGTCAACAATGAGCAGGGCTATTTTTTAATGGTTGGGCGCTCAATCCGATGCGGGCTGGCTTCGAACTCATGACCTCTCAGTCAGTAGTGATTTATTTGTCATAGTAATTTGCAGCGCAGCAGTAGTTGGATGGAATCAGTGGAACGCAGAACGAAGTGACATCAGAGACGTTGGTAAAACTATATACAAAGTTTTACTGACTTCAGTAATAATCAAGACAAACAGGCTTGCAGACAATAGACGAACACAGGACTTGACTCAACTCAGAACAGAACCGAACTGATGCAATCAGTAATGCACACACACTTGTGTCAGGACACTCCCCAGTTCCAGCCACACATCAAGGTCATTACAGCTTCTTAGCAATTAACTCTTTCCAGACTATGTTACACTCTGGATGATGCAATCAGTATGCAATACAGGCAAGACACAAATTTCATTTAAACACCATCAATACACAAATCCCACATTAACATTATTGCAGCTGGCTACTAACCAGCTGCGCCACAGCCTGGTGAGCATTAGATTCGAGTAAATACGACTCGCCCTGGACAACATTAAACCTAGGGCCGTCATTGCCTTCCAGTAATGCTCTTCTCAATGTGATCCCTCTCCCATCTATTCTCTTCTCAGGGAATGAAAGATTTCAAGATCGGAGAGGTGGCAGGGTACCTCACCCTTTGCTGCAGCGACTCCAATGAGTGTGTCTGCCACTGGGCAGCCGATGGGCTCCATCGCTTGTACACCTTCATCATGCGGCAAAAAAGTAAGAAGCATGCATGTCTTTTCCCAACCACGGCAGGCTTTTGCAGTGCAGCAGGCAATAGAACACCATAGCTTCCAATAACCCTACAGACAGGACCAGGTGGTCTTCCGTTCATGCCCTTCTGCTGTGCCACTGAGCTACAGTTTGGATATTTTCCAATAAAGTTGATATCAGAAGCATGGAGGGCAAACGTGGCCCAGCAGAAAAATATCATTTGTCACCAATCACAATAGTGGATTGCAACTTTTGGGTTCCTTGTTCAGCTGTAAGTTGAGATCAAACTCAACCGCCAAGCTTAGAAGTCTTTTGGAAGGGCGTTTGCCCTTTTTTTGTGGCAAGAAACATATGAGTTTGAATCCAGTCAGGGAGTCCCAACTATGAGGGTTGAATGAAAAGTAATGCCTCCACCTTCGTAACTTCTCAACAGATGGTACAGTAGTCCTGGTCTGCAGCAAGTCCTGGCTTGTTCAGTAGACTCTCTTCTACAGTTCCATTTGGCGGGAAGCCTTAGCATTGAATAGCTGTGTTGTTAAAGTGCAAAGTATGGAGCCCTGCGCAGACGGGGAAGCCTTAGCATTGGACGGTTGTGTTGTTAAAGTGCGAAGTTTGGAACCCTGCACAGACGGGGAAGCCTTAGCATTGAACGGTTGTGTTGTTAAAGTGCAAAGTATGGAACCCTGCACAGACGGGGAAGCCTTAGCATTGAACGGTTGTGTTGTTAAAGTGCGAAGTTTGGAGCCCTGCGCAGACGGGGAAGCCTTAGCATTGAACGGTTGTGTTGTTAAAGTGCGAAGTTTGGAACCCTGCGCAGACGGGGAAGCCTTAGCATTGAACGGTTGTGTTGTTAAAGTGCGAAGTTTGGAACCCTGCACAGACGGGGAAGCCTTAGCATTGAACGGTTGTGTTGTTAAAGTGCAAAGTATGGAACCCAGCGCAGATGGTTGGTCAGAGCGACTTAAGCAACGTGCACTCACTGAATTCTTGACCGCAGAAGGTGTCACCGCAAAGGAGATTCATTAGAGAATGCAAGCTGTTTATGGTGATGGTATTGAGGTGAGTCCTGTGCGTCATTGAGTGAGTACGTTTAAAGCTGTTGAGGTGGGAACATCTGACTTGCGTGACAAACAAAGAGTTGGACGTCCTATGATAGCAACCATCAAGTTTCACAAGCAAAATGTTGACAGATTGATTCAGGACGATCGTCGTATCACTCAGAGAGAAATGTCAAGCATCATCGGCATTTCACAAGAACGTGGGGGTCACCCTATTGCTTTGCTTGGCTATCGGAAGATCCAACTATTTGTTTGTAACACAAGTCAGATGTTCCCACCTCAACATCTGTAAACTCACTCGCCCAATGACGTACAGAACTCACATCAACACAATCACCATAAACAGGTTGCATTCTCTGATGAATCTCCTTTGGGGTGACACCTTCTGCTGCCAAGAATTCAGTGACTGCACGTTGCTTAATTCGCATTGACCGACCATCTGCACAGGGTTCCATACTTCGCACTTTAACAACACAATCGTTCAATGCCAAGGCTTCCCGCCAAATGGAACTATAGAGGAGAGTCCACTGAACAAGCCAGGACCTGCCGCAGACCAGTGCTGCCATCGGTTGAGGAGTTACGAAGGTGGAGGCATTACTTTTCATTCAAACCTCTTATAATTGAATAGCAGGTCAACCAATGCAAAGTATTGAATGGAATCGATCCTAATCAAAAATAACAAAATGATTCCCATCAGGGTTGATGTTGGAAACTGACAGTTGTTGCCTTTCAGAGAGCCATTTGAAAAGGTGTCACATTGAAGATGGAACCAACTTGTTTTCATCTGCTCCAGAGACTAGGATACAACTGAGCCAAGGATTCAAAGTGCAGGAAAAGAGATTCCACGTATACATTAGGAAGGACTTCCTGACAGTAGGAGCTGTTCAATAGAGGAATGTGCTGCTGCCTTTGAGTCCAGTGGGATCTCCTCCTTTGCAAAGTTTTCAACAGAGGTTGGATGGGCATCTGTTAGGAATGCTTGGACTGGAGTTGGACTGGATGCTCCTGGGGCTTTCTCCCAACTCTAGGATTCTCTGGCTCTATTTTGTTTTCTCCAGGTGTGTCCAAATCTGAGGATAACCAGGCATATCGGGAAATTCTCCAGGAATGGGAGGATGAGAAAATCTTCTGGCTGGCCTGGTTCTCGGATGACAGCTTCACCACCATGGTAAATCCTTATTATGCAAAACCGAGGGGCTCGGGTTGGTATATTTTGGGGTGGGGGGGCTATAACTCCCAGCTTCCCAACAGCCCTTTTGGACATGGGTGTGAACCGACTTTCAAATATGGAGGGAAAATATGGTTGGAGTATATATATATCAGGAGGATTTGGAGGGTAAAGAAGGATAACTAAACTGATGAACTTATATGAGTAAGTATGGTAACTTATATAGGAAAGTACGGTAACTGCCACCAACGTGAGGTAATGTCTTTTAAAGTAGGTGATGAATAGTCAAAGGTAATGGCTTTCCCTCAGGCTCTGAGTGAGGCAAGGAGACTGATCTTTATGAACAACAAAATTCAAGTTTATTTGTACATAAGCGTGTGGTTCCAATATATATATGTTCATGATCTTAAGTTACAGTGCGGTCTTGTTTGAATGAATATTTCTTAAACAACTTCTTTCAGAATGTAATAGATTAAACTCCCGGTCAGCTTATATCTTCAGGCTTTCCCTGAATGACACCAAGCTGCCGTCTCTGCCTGTATGAACAAGCCTTAATTTCCTAATTTTCCAAGCTTTTAAAGAGTAGCTTCTATCCAGCTAACTTCAATAGCTCTTACTACTTCAGAAGTCTAAACAGCAACCGTTTTTTTTCAAAAGGGTAAGCTTTAACTGCCAACTAAGCCACGCCCCCTTCTTCTCCAAGGAGAGGCTACGTTGCTATGGCAACCTGCTGTACACTGCTTCCACAGGCTTCTATATGAGGCCTGCCTTCTGTAAGGGGCTTATGTGGCAGAGGATGGAATCCCTCTTTGAATCCCCTCAGCTTTGCCACCAATATGTACAGAGGTGAGGTGTCTGACAGAAATGTATGTCAGAGATGGAACCCTTTTTGATCCCACACACACACACACAGATACCACCACTTAATAAAGATGTTTTATGAGAGATGATGTTAATTAATTATTAGTTTGACTATCTTCTTCGCTGCCACCAATGGGGAGACGTCAGACAGATGGCACTGGTTCCTTTAAGCTTTTTCTATTTGTTCCACTTCAGATGTTGATGTTGATTAATTTAATGTAAGAGTATGACAGAGGCTTAATTAGAATAAAATCAAAACAAGTTTATTGCAGGTACAGAGCTTGATGGTTTCAGATAACTTGGTAAAGGCACTTCGCTTAATGGTTACAAACGGTTATAAGGTGGTTAAACTTTCAAAACACTTCTTTCTCTGGATTACACTAAACCCTGATCCTACTGGATCCCCTGGGATTAATGTTCTCTAATCCACAGACTCTACAACTGACCCTAGACAAATCACCTAACTTGCCTAGTCTGGTCTAACCTAAATCTGACTCAAATCTCTCTATTTAAGCCAGCCTGATTCTCCACACAAGAATCAGATCCTTCCCTGTGACTAGGAAATCACAGACTCCTAAAATAAATCCTTTTATTTTAGGCCTGACTCAAATTCTTCTGAGTCACCCTGATTCTCCACCTGAGAATCAGTTCCTTCACTGTGAATGGAAATCACAGACTGCTGGGTTTTTGAAATATTCCCCCTTTTCCTTTCCAGGCGGCGGTTGGCTCCGCCCCTGTTGCTATGATAACCTGCTCTAGCACTCTAAGATGGCTACCTTCCCCCATACATAATGTCAATTCACATACTCACCATTTTAACCTTAGCCAAACCTGGCTGTATAAACAAAATCAAATACACATATCATCTACAAACAAAACATAATTATACACTTCTTCACACCTTCATTAATACATAACTCCCTTTTTTTCTTTTAATAAACAAATAAAATCATATCAATAATTCCCATTAACTCATAACATCTTTACAGTGGGAGATGAGCAAATTCCAACTGAGAATTCAGGGAACGAGAAAGGTGAATCTACTACCATCTTTAGTTTGTGAATCTTTGGTGTTTTTTAGATATTCAAAAAATACCTGCGTCCCGATGACCAGATGGACTTCATCCTGACCGCCATCAAGGGCCTGAGGGACGACTCCACCTACAGCACCAAGGCAGCCCTCCATATGCTGAAAGCCATGCTGAGGGACCCCAAGCCCAATTTCACAAAGGTAAAAAGGAGATCCTGCCTGACCGTGGAAGCTAAGCAGGGTCAGCCCTGGTTAGTACATGAATGGGAGACCAACAACACATCTCAGGCAACGGAGGCTCGATTTCAGAGGAAGGGAATGGCATATTGGATTTTTGGTTGTGTGTATATGAAATGTAAATCAAGTGTTTCTGCTGTTTTGCAAGTGTATGTTTCAGCAATGAAACAGTTAACAGCAGGCCAGTTTGACTGACAGCCTGCTGTGACCTATGAGACATGATTTCCGGCCTTGGAGGTCAGAACTTCCTTCAGACTGAGGAATGTGCTTCTTAGCTCTCTTGTTGAACTGTGCCAAGCCGAGAGGCAAAGGGAAGAATGCCGGCTTCTAGCGATGGACTTTGCTGTTTGTAAATATCTTTGTAAATCTCTATATATAAAAGAGTGATGGAATCGCGGCACGGAGCAAAACAACAAATGTACAGGCCCCCCAACCTCGAAATTTGACAACACAACCCATCATCCATGCCTCTAGGTTGATACAACAAAAAATCCCGTCAAGAACCTCCACAGGGTTAAAAACCCAGCCTTAAAAACCCAGCCGTGAGCCTGGTCTGAGCTGCGGGCCTCGTGGGAGGGAGGCCAGAAGGCCCCATGGTAGTCGGAGGAGGGGCCTCCACGCTCCGGGGCCTGTGACGCCCGCCGAAGAGGAGGGCCGCGGGGTAAGAATTGTCAGGCTGCGGCGGGGCCCAAGCAGGCGTGGAACAACCCCCCCCCCCCAAGAGCCACCGTGGCCTCCTCCATGCTCCACAGGCCGGAGGGAGCCCCCCCCCCCGGAAGAGCCACCTCCGCCTCCTGCCAGGCCGGAGGAAGGCCACAAGGCCCAAGGTTTCTTTTCTTTTAACTACCAATTTTCTTTTTGAAATAGACACCTCAAGGGGTGTCCTCAAGGCCGGGAAGTGCCGTGGCCCCAAGGAGGGAGGCCACCAGGTCGTAATGTTTTTGTTTTGTTTTTTTAGCTGGAAGCCTCCAGAGGCGGAGGCAGGGGTGGCCGTAAGGCCGGGAACAACCCCCCCCCCCCGCCCGCTGTGTCCTAAAGGGTCCTAAAGCCTTCCTCCTCCTTTCCCCTCTTCAGAGGAGGGCCCTACCTTCCTAACCTCAGCTGCCTGGGCCTCTGTCTCTCTTCCAGGCATTGTACTCTCAGGCAACAAATATAAGATCTAAAATTACTGTGCTCTAATAATACAGAACAATATAATCTCTAAAATCAGGACATTAAATAAAGAACAACACTCTGAAAATAGGAATTCCAGAAAGGAAACAACCAGGGCCAGCTAACACCTCCCAACAAAGGATTCCCCCAGGCAGGAAGCAACCAGGCTTCCAAACAGCAAGGCTATTCAGTGCTGTTCAACCTAACCAAGCAAGATTTCCCCTTCATAGTACACCCTCAGGGTTTCAAGCCATGAGGCTACTCCATCTCATTCAGCCTGCCCAAGAAAGGATGCCCCTATGTAGAAAGCAGTCAGTCTTTGAAACAGCGAGGCTATTCAGTGCAATTCAAATTGGCTAAAAAACCATTTCCCTACAACACAAGTACCCAGCCTTCCAAGCACCAAACCTATTCCATTATATTCCAGCTCCACAAACAAGGATTCACGTAAGGAGAAAACACCCAGACTTTAAGGCTGCAAGGCTATTCACTGCTATTCCACCTAGTCAACAAATGATTCCCATCAGCCACAGCAACGTGTGGCCGGGCACAGTTAATATATATATAAAAGGGTAGTGAAATTTTGGCCTAGGACAAAACAACAAAACTAAACACCCCACAACCTCAAAAATTGACAGGGAGCTGGTTTGGAGCTGTTGATCGATGGTTTTGAAGAAACCCACCAACATGCTCCCTGACCCCCGGCTTTTGCATCATGACACAGCAAAGCACATCCGAGTCTTCCTTGACTAAGGAAACCCTATGAAATTGGTGGAGATGCCATAAGTTGACAGGTAACCCGAAAGCACACACAACACTTTTGGGGCAGGTGGCTGACCGAGGAAGCGAAAGCAACCCAAAAAGTGAAACAAAAGATCCCAGTCCCTCTCTGTTTAGGCTATTTCGTCCCTAGAGAGCAGCAAGCTGCTGTTTCTTCCAGGGACAGTCCCTGGAGAAGTCGTTATGCGTGATACAAACATTCAACCTGTTAGGGATTCCTCTCCTTCAGAAGAGGAAAGGGAGCAGGAAAGTGGTCATGAGTCAGAGAGGCAGTTGGAATCTGAGGAGGAGATTTTGCAAGTACCCACATTTCAGGAAAGGTGAAAGGAAACAGAGCAGAGATATTGTTCAGCTAGAATAGCTGCCACAAATGCAGCCGAGCAGGGCTGTATCCAGAAAAAAATTTCGGGGAGGGTTTTGAAATTTGGGGGGGGGGGGAGTTGAACCCCTAACACACACACACACCCCGGCTACAGACCAGTTAATATCTACTTGAGATAGTGCCTGGAGGGACTCTTAATTTTTTGTGTCTCATATACTTAGCATGGGGATTTTGTTAACCAGTTAAAATTCATTAGTAAACCAGGTGTTTTTTTTTAACCTGAAAAATTTGGGGGGGGGGTTTGAATCCCTAAACACCCCCCCCCCCCCCCGGCTACAGGCCTGCAGCCGAGTAAATGGGAACCGCCCTAGCAGCTGTGGGGGAATTCAGGGCTATAAATCAGAAGCAGGTGCAGTCAGCTCTTGCTGGTAACAAACTGACTCTAAAGCATAAGCCTTCACTCCCCTTGTACCTGCTTTGAGTCTGCATCTGGGAAACTCTTCCTAAGGATTTATTGTAAGACTGCTACTTGATTTGGGAATTTATCAGACTTAAGAACTGTGTTTGCCCTAAGACTTCCTTGCTTTCTTTTGCATTATACCACCGAGTGTGTTGTTCTTTATGTTTTGCTGAAGTAAAGCAGTTTTCACTTACCGTATATACTCGAGTATAAGCCGACCCAAATATAAGCCGAGGCACCTAATTTTACCAGAAAAAAACTGGGAAATCTTATTGACTCAAGTATAAGCCAAGGGTGGGAAATGCAGCTGCTACTGGTAAATTTCAAAATAAAAATAGATGGCAATAAAATTATATTGAGGTATCAGTAGGTTAAATGTTTTTGAATAGTTACCATATTTCAAATAAAAACAGTAAACTAGTTCTGTATGTGGAAAAGCAGGGTCAACAAAAACAATATGAAAGTATATAGATAGATACAGATATATTAGGTACATATGGATTGCAAAGACTTGCAGGGGGAAATGCCTATATTTCTGTAGGAGAGATTAACAAATATTTCAGGGGAAAATGCTTTTATAAGATTAACTAGCTGTGCCCGGCCACACGTTGCTGTGGCGAAGTATGAGGCCCTTCTACACAGCTGGATAAAATGCACACTGAAGTGGATTATATGGCAGTGTGGAGTCAAGATAATCCAGTTCAAAGCAGATAATATAAGATTATAAATGGGTTATATAGCTGTGTGGAAGGGCCTGGAGTCTACACTGCCATATAATCCAGTTAAAATCAGATAATCTGTATTTTATAGGCAGTGTGGAAGAGGCCTAAGTGAGGCCTAACTCTGCCTGTCCCCTGGGCTGAATGGGTTGCTAGGAGACCAAGTGGGCGGAGCTTAGCCTTCTAACTGGCAGCAATGGGATAAAAACAATTATTCCTCTCCCTCTAATTAGGACTTTATTTTTCTTTTCTTTTTGTTGTATGAACGTAGAGGCATGGATGAGGGGTTGTGCTGCCAAGTTTAGTGTTTCTGGGATGTGTAGTTTTGTTGTTTTGTCCTAGGCCGAAATTTCCTTACCCTTTTATATATATAGATGGATATATGTATTTGTTGAAGTGGGAATGATTGTATATAGAGTTGTTTAAATGTAATTGAGTTATAGTGTTGCAATGTGAGCTGTAGATTGCATCATGCTCTATCTGCTGTCCACTATGCTAGTGTGTAAAGAGTTAACTGTGTATTGCATCAGACAGCAGAGGTGGTTATAAATAGCTCCTTGTCTTATCTCTCTGCCCTATGATCTCTCTGCTCTCTGCATTCTGTCTGTATATATCGTCTTGAGAGTTTTCCGTTTGTTAGTAAATTTTTGTAGATAGTCAAACAGGCTACAGCCTCTTTATTGGTGCCAGTGATTCTTTGTTGATCTTCCGCTGCATGTGTGTTTATCCAAACCGTGCGCTCTGACAGTATATTCTTCTTCCTGACATGCAAGGCCTCTCCCGCTCCTTTCCCTTTTCAAAACATTCCCTTGGTTAAGAGCAAGGGAGGCTTTGGAAAAGAAAACACAGAGATAAGGGAGAAAAATATATCATATATTGCAAGCAATAGCTTCCAGGCTCAAAAAAAGGACTGAAAAACTCGGCACATCTTCAAGTATATACGGTACTTACCACATTGTTTTAAGGCTGTTCTTGAAAGACAAAACAGGACACAACCTGAACCTGGTGGCCAAACCCTGAGATCCGGCAACCCAAGCAGGTGGCATTTCTTCCCTTCTGCTTCCCTCCCAGGTGCCCAGAGTTGTCAGGAGCTTGCATGGCAACTTGGAGTTCATCAGCCATGCCCAGGCCAGGCAGGAACTCTTACGGTTTGTCTGCCTATTGGCAATCAGCCACTCGCAAGACGTGGCCAAGACACTCCTGAGCTGCTCCCTTGATTGTGATTGGTAAGAGAGAGATTTCTTCTGTAGTCCTTCTGAGAATGGCAAGAGGAAGTGAGACTGTTGGGGTGCGCTGCCATGTTCATCTATTACCCAATAACCCCAAAACCTCCAGGGTTTTTATCCAAGCTTTATTCAATCAAACACTGGAAGTAAGGAGATCGTTCAATAGGTTTATTTGATCAAATCACCCTGCTGGCTGAAAAGAAGGTAGTGCCACACAATACAGACACAGCTGAGTTTTATGGCCAAAACTTTGAACATTTGATTCGTGCCTCATCTCTCTCTCTTCCTTTTGTCCTTTGTGATGCCATCTCTTAGCATTATTCCTGTCTCTGCTTTTCTCAACAGCCAATTCCCGCTCCTGCGCCTGCTTGTTACTAGGCATTCCCCTTTTGAACTTTCCCTTTGTCTGAACTCTCTCCTTTGGCTGGTAATTTTTCCACTTATTAACTTAGCCCTCGTCCCTTCAATGCCACATCATTTATCATTGTCACTTTATTTATTTATTATTTACAGCATTTATATTCCACCCTTCTTTCTCACCCCGAAGGGGACTCAGGGCGGATCACATTACACATATAGGCAAACATGCAATGCCTTTTAACATAGAACAAAGACAAACAAACATAGGCTCCGAGCGGCTTCGAACGCATGACCTCCTGGTCAGAGTGATTCATTGCAGTTAATTACAGCTGGCTTGCTCTCCTGCCTGCGCCACAGCCCGGGAGAACATCCTCTTAAACAACAAACAAACTCTGCATACGTTCTGTCCTGGTTACATAGACCACAGATAAGGATTGCCCCATAGGTGTTTCATATTACTTGTGTGCACTTTGCCTTTGTGTAAAATATATGAAATATTGATGTTTGAAATAAAACTCTTATCTGTCTTGACCAGGGCTGTGAAGCAGGTTGGACTGAAAGCAATTCTGGGATTTGGTAGACCAGTTGTTGCAGAACACTGGCTTGTTATCCCAGTGTAAACTCCCAATAAATTGCACCTAGAATAGGAAATCAACCACAGCCTTTCTTAGACCAAAAGAAGGACCTTTCTGGATGATCCCAGGAGTCGGGTGGATTATAGTATCTCCTAGCAGGCTGAGATGGGGCCTGGGAGAAATTTGAGCAGAGATGGTGAGTGGAAATCCCATGTGTGATTCGAATGATCTCAGATTCGAATTATTCTCAGTGGTCCATAATGATGGAGAACCTAGTGGCGCAAGAGGGACTTGAACTACAACTGGGACTGATGCAGGCCAGGAAATGATCTGAGAGAGACTGCAGCGGAAAGCAATTATTGGGGTTCCTATGGGGTTCTGGGAGTTTTTTCAAACATTTGGAGGGTTCTTGGCACAATTTGGGGGCAAAATATGCACAATTTTAGAACAAAAAAAATTGCATTGATGGGTTAAAAGACCCCAAAAGTGGGATGCTGGGGCCAATCGGCACCCACCCAGGCCATGTTGTCTCCCCGCTTGCAGCTCTGCCGCTGCCATGTGGCAAGCCCTGACCGCCTTCGCCGAACCTGCCCAAAAAGTGCTGGAGGTGATTCAGTCAACTTTGCTGGAACGTCCTCTCCAAGTCACCAGTCCCGGGATGAAGCCTTTTATCAATTCTCTGGCTGTAAGTACAGAGGAGACCCTGGGAGTCGTAGTTTTACAAGGTCTTTATCTGCCAAAGAGTGCTGGTGCCCCACCAAATTACAACATCTGAGACTCCATAGCATTGATCCATGACAGTTAAAACGGTTCCAAACTGTCATAACTTTACACTCTGTTTTGCTTATTTATTTATTTTTTACTACATTTATATCCCGTTCTTCTCACCCCGAAGGGGACTCAGAGTGGCTTACAAATCAAATGTACAAACAATATATTATTAGCGTAGCACCATATAAGCATTAAATTACTATATTGTACTATATCATTTTATGTTAATATTATTAGTAATATTACATTTAATATATTATTAGTATAATATTGTATTACATTATATTATCAATATTACAAGTATTATATATTTATAAATGATTGTATATTTAGAATTACAGTAGAGTCTCATTTATCCAACATAATAAAATAATACATAGTAAAATAATACATGTAATACTAATAATAATAAATACAGGAAAATAATACAATTGATAATAAATAGAGTAAAATACAGTAGAGTTTCACTTATCCAAGCCTTGCTTATCCAATGTTCTGGATTATCCAACGCATTTTTGTAGTCAATGTTTTCAATACATCATGATATTTTGTTGCTAAATTCGTAAATACAGTAATTACTACATAGCATTACTGTGTATTGAACTACTTTTTCTGTCAAATTTGTTGTATAACATGATGTTTTGGTGCTTAATTTGTAAAATCATAAACTAATTTGATGTTTAATAGCCTTTTCCTTAATGCCTCCTTATTATCCAAGATATTTGCTTATCCAACGTTCTGCCGGTCCGTTTATGTTGGATAAGTGAGACTCTACTGTATATATTATAATTAAAGGGGACTCAGAGCGGCTTACAAATCAAATGTACATACAATATATTATTAGCGTAGCACAATATAAGCATTAAATTACTATATTGTACTATATCATTTTATGGTAATATTATTAGTAAAATTACATTTAATATATTATTAGTATAATATTGTATTACATTATATTATCAATATTACAAGTATTATATATTTATAAATGATTGTATATTTAGAATTATATATTATAATTAAAGGGGACTCAGAGCGGCTTACAAATCAAATGTACATACAATATATTCTTAGCATAGCACAATATAAACATTAAATTACTATATTGTACTATATCATTATATGGTAATATTATTAGTAATATTACATTTAATATAATATTAGTATAATATTGTATTACATTATATTATCAATATTACAAGTATTATATATTTATAAATGATTGTATATTTAGAATTATATATTATAATTAAAGGGGACTCAGAGCGGCTTACAAATCAAATGTACAAACAATATATTATTAGCGTAGCACAATATAAGCATTACATTACTATATTGTACTATATCATTATATGGTAATATTATTAGTAAAATTACATTTAATATATTATTAGTATAATATTGTATTACATTATATTATCAATATTACAAGTATTATATATTTATAAATGATTGTATATTTAGAATTATATATTATAATTAAAGGGGACTCAGAGCGGCTTACAAATCAAATGTACATACAATATATTCTTAGCATAGCACAATATAAACATTAAATTACTATATTGTACTATATCATTATATGGTAATATTATTAGTAATATTACATTTAATATAATATTAGTATAATATTGTATTACATTATATTATCAATATTACAAGTATTATATATTTATAAATGATTGTATATTTAGAATTATATATTATAATTAAAGGGGACTCAGAGCGGCTTACAAATCAAATGTACAAACAATATATTATTAGCGTAGCACAATATAAGCATTACATTACTATATTGTACTATATCGTTATATGGTAATATTATTAGTAATATTACATTTAATATAATATTAGTATAATATTGTATTATATTATATTATCAATATTACAAGTATATACAATATATTATATATTTATACATGATGGTATATTTATAATTATATATTATAATTAAATATTATATATTTATTAATGATTGTATATTTTAATCTCGCTTATCCAACGTAAACGGACCGGCAGAATGTTGGATAATGAGAGATTAAGGAAAAGCCTATTAAACATCAAATTAGGTTATGATTTTACAAATCAAGCATCAAAACATGTTATACAACAAATTTGACAGAAAAAGTTCAATACACAGTAATGTTATGTTGCAATTACTGTATTTACCAATTTAGCACCAAAATATATTGAAAACATTGACTACAAAAATGCATTATTGACTCTGTTGGCAATGGCTACAGAATTTAGAGCTTCTAAATCCCCTTCTGCATGATATGATTTGTGGAAAAACTCATAAAACTTCCAGCTGCCTAAAGGACCATATCTTCCAATATGAGCCAGCCTGGATTCTAAGATATTTCAGCAGAAATAATAATAATAATAATAATAATAATAATAATAATAATAATAATAATAATAATAATAATAAAAAAAAAAAAAACTTTATTTATACCCCGCCACCATCTCCCCAACGGAGACTCGGGGCGGCTTACATGGGGCCATGCCCAAAGCAAAACAATATAACAAAATATAAAAACAACATATCATAGAGCAATTAAATAATACAATAAGTAATGATATACATAATAAGCCCACACTCCTGTGCTCTCCAACCACATCTGAGGCCCCATCTGTACTGTCATACAAATCCGGTTTCAGAATACAAATTACCGTATATAGTCGAATATAAGACGACTCGAATATAAGCCGAGGCACCTAATTTTACCACAAAAAAACTGGGATAATTTATTGACTCGAGTATAAGCCAAGGGTGGGAAATGCAGCAGCTATGGGTAAATTTCAAAATAAAAATAGATACCAATAAAATTTCATTAATCGAGGCATCAGTAGGTTAAATGTTTTTGAATATTTATCGTATTTCAAAGAAAAACAATAAACTAGCTCTGTAAGTGGAAAAGTAGGGGCAACCCAAACAATATGGTATCAACAATAACACAATAATAATAATGACAACAACAACAACAACAACAAAAACTTCATTTGGATCCCACCCTATCTCCACTCTACAAACCATTACTCTGACAAGCTCTCCTACAAAGCCTACTAGCACTTGCTCTTCCTCTAACTCCAAGTTGTGCTGTGTTGCCTTTCCTTGCAGGCGACGGCAGCTCTCAATGAGATTCTGAAACACCCGTCTCCCGCCTGCAAAGCGATCCTGAGGTCTATGTACGCCACCCTCTCGATCTCCATGGCCTGCCACATCTCCTACACTGTCTTCCTTTCCACGCAAGAAATCGACGCATATTGGAGGATCTGCATCCAGCACGAGATCCCCACCCCTCCGGTCCCATCCAGGTGCACATCCTTTGCAATACAGCGGCCAAAGCACAGCAAACCCTTGGCATCAATTGCGCAGCTCCTTCAATATACCCTGTTTCCCCTAAAATAAGACATCCCCGGAAAATAAGACCTAGTAGAGGTTTTGCTGAATTGCTAAATATAAGGCCTCCCCTGAAAGTAAGACCTAGCAAAGGTTTTGTTTGGAAGCATGCCCAACGAACAGAACACCAGAGCATGCAGGATCAGTAAATGTACGTACCATAGATTGTTGTACATGGAAATAATGGTAGTAACAAGAAATTCTTGATAGGATTCACAGTTTGTCTGGTTATGCTGGTTTGTGATGACAACTACTGTACAGTATATAATAAATGTTCAATTTTTTGTTCAACATTAAATGTGAATTCTTGATGGAAAAATAAGACATCCCCTGAAAATAAGACCTAGCGAATCTTTGGGAGCAAAAATTAATATAAGACACTGTCTTATTTTCGGGGAAACACGGTAGTGATATCCGATGGCTCCTATGAGGTCAGTGAGTTTGCACATGCTTTTGGTCCAGGCTTCCTTGTGCTGAGGCTTATTCTCCCCAAAACAGTCTCAGCACCTGGGATGGAGCCTTTAAGATTCACCCTAAAATACAGAGGGGTTTGCCCGTCTTGGGTTGCCAGGTCTCAAGGCTTGGCCTGATTTCGTGAGTTGCATCTCCAGGTGCAAAAGTCAAAATTTATTTAGTTACTAGCTGTGCCCAGCCATGCGTTGCTGTGGCAAAGTATGAGGCCCCTTCTACACAGCTGGATAAAATGCACACTGAAGTGGATTATATGGCAGTGTGGAGTCAAGATAATCCAGTTCAAAGCAGATAATATAAGATTATAAATGGGTTATATAGCTGTGTGGAAGGGCCTTGAGTCTACACTGCCATATAATCCAGTTAAATTCAGATAATCTGTGGAAGAGGCCTAAGTGAGGCCTAACTCTGCCTGTCCCCTGGGCTGAGTGGGTTGCTAGGAGACCAAGTGGGCAGAGCTTAGCCTTCTAACTGGCAGCAGTTGGATAAAAACAATTATTCCTCTTCCTCTAATTAGGACTTTATATTTCTTTTCTTTTTGTTGTATCAACCTAGAGGCATGGATGAGGGGTTGTGCTGCCAAGTTTAGTTTTTCTGGGATGTGTAGTTTTGTTGTTTTGTCCTAGGCCAAAATTTCATTACCCTTTTATATATATAGACTAGCTGTGCCTGGCCACGCGTTGCTGTGGCGTTGTCTGGTGGTGTTGGTGAGAAATTGTTGAAGTAGTGGTGGTCTTGAATGTCTGTTGTATGGTTGTCTTTATGTTTAGTATGCACACTGAAGTGGATTATATGGCAGTGTGGAGTCAAGATAATCCAGTTTAAAGCAGATAATATAAGATTCTAAATGGGTTATATAGATGTGGAAGGGCCTTGAGTCTACACTGCCATATAATCCAGTTAAAATCTGATAATCTGTGGAAGAGGCCTAAGTGAGGCCTAACTGTGCCTGTCCCCTGGGCTGAGGAGGTTGCTAGGAGACCAAGTGGGCGGAGCTTAGCCTTCAAACGGGCAGCAATTGGATAAAAGCAATTATTCCTCTCTCTCTAATTAGGACTTTATTTTTATTTTCTTTTTGTTGTATCAACCTAGAGCCGTGAATGCTGGGTTGTGTTGTCAAATTTCGAGGTTGGGGGGCCTGTAGTTTTGTTGTTTTGTCCGCTGCCCTGATGCCATCACTCTTTTATATATATAGATTTATTTATTTGCCCCATTTATACCCCGCCTTTCTCACACCAAAGGGGACTAAAGGCAGCTTACGCATGGCACAATTTGATGCCCCAAAACACATATAAAATTAAAGCTTAAAATATTAAATATTTAAAACATAAAGATTTAAACATTACAACAGTTAAAAATCGCGCCATCCAAAAAAATTGTGGTCTAAAGCCATTCCAAAAGACACCAGGGGAGAGGAGAGGCTATATGGAAACATCTAACTCAAAAAGCAGACTTGAAGATTGGGATAATTTGCAGGGTTGTTTTTATTATTATTATTATTATTATTATTATTATTATTATTATTATTATTATTATTATTTTATTATGACACAGCAAACAAGTTAGATATGCTGGATTTCACATCAAAAATCACAAGTTGAACACTTCCCAAGTGTCTAGGACTGTGTGATGTATTTTTGGATGATGCGCACACATCCCAGTAGGGTGGCCTTTTGCAGTTGGCAGATCGTAATTTTGTTATATTATTATTATTATTATTATTATTATTATTATTATTATTATTATTATTATTATTTTATGACACAGCAAACAAGATAGATATGCTGGATTACGTATCACAAAGTCATTATTTTGTGATACGAAATCCAGCATATCATATTATTATTATTGTTATTAATATAATTATTATTATCTTTATTTATATCTCAACTTTCTCCTTGTGGGGACCCAAGGCGGCTAACAATTCCACACTTCAGTCAAGTTTAAAAAACAAAATGCAAAAGGGAAAAAAATTAAATAGTATAGTGTGGTTAAAAAAAAACCTAAAATATAATAAATACACTTAAATAGCCTACAAATAGGTTGAACTAATTTGTTGCTACAGGGACAGCAAAGTATGTCCTTAGGGTGTGCATCCACACTGTGCAATTAATGCAGTTTGACATGACGTTAACTGCCATGGTTCAGTACTATAGAATCTGGGATTTGAAGTTTGGTGAGACCCAAGCATTCTTTGGCAGAGAAGCCAAAAAGAAAGGCCTCGTAAACCTGCAATTCGTATGAGGGTTGAATGAAAAGTAATGCCTCCACCTTCGTAACTCCTCAACAGATGGCAGTCCTGGTCTGTGGCAGGTATTGGCTTGTTCAGTAGACTCTCCTCTACAGTTTGTTCCATTTGGCGGGAAGCCTTAGCATTGAACGGTTGTGTTGTTAAAGTGCGAAGTATAGAATCCTGCGCAGACTATCGGTCAATGCGACTTAAGCAATGTACAGCCATTGAATTCTTGACATCAGAAGGTGTCACCCCAAAAGAGATTCATCAGAGAATGCAAGCTCTTTATGGGGATTGTGTGGATGTGAGTCCTGTGCATCGTTGGGCGAGTAAGTTTAAAGATGTTGAGGTGGGAATATCTGACTTGCGTGACAAACAAAGAGTTGGATATCCCGTGACAGCAACCACCAAGTTTCACGAGCAAAAGGCTGACAGATTGATCAGGATGATCGTCATATCACTCAAAGAGAAATTTCAAGCATAATCAGCATTTCACAAGAACGTGTGGGTCACATTATTACTTTGCTTATATTGCACCTTGGCCCAGATCCGTGTTTTAGTCTTCTGTTTTTAATATTTTATGCTGTATGTTGTTTTTTATGATGGTTTTATTGATGTTGATGTTTTATTGTTGAAATATTCGCTTCACTGTTTTATTGTTGTATATGTCGGGCTTTGTCCCCATGTAAGCCACTCCGAGTCCCTCCGGGGAGATGGGGCAGGATATAAAAATAAAGTTTTTATTATTATTATTATTATTATTATTATTATTATTATTATTATTATTATTGCTTGGCTATCGAAAGACCTGTGCACAATGGATCCTGTGAGATGCTGGTTGCAGAAACAGAGTGTTGACTTCTGAGTCCCTCCGGGGAGATGGGGCGGGATATAAAAATAAAGTTTTTACTATTATTATTATTATTATTATTATTATTATTATTATTATTATTGCTTGGCTATCGAAAGACCTGTGCACAATGGATCCTGTGAGATGCTGGTTGCAGAAACAGAGTGTTGACTTCTGAGTCCCTCCGGGGAGATGGGGCGGGATATAAAAATAAAGTTTTTATTATTATTATTATTATTATTATTATTATTATTATTATTATTATTATTGCTTGGCTATCGAAAGACCTGTGCACAATGGATCCTGTGAGATGCTGGTTGCAGAAACAGAGTGTTGACTTCTGAGTCCCTCCGGGGAGATGGGGCGGGATATAAAAATAAAGTTTTTATTATTATTATTATTATTATTATTATTATTATTATTATTATTATTATTATTATTGCTTGGCTATCGAAAGACCTGTGCACAATGGATCCTATGAGATGCTGGTTGCAGAAACAGAGTGTTGACTTCTTCTGTGATGGCTTCAGAAAACATGTTAATCGTTGGCAGAAATGTATCCAATTGTCTGGTGATTATGCGGAAAAGTAAATAGTGGTCGTTAAAGAGCACATTCTAAGGATTATTTCTGCGTTTGATTTATTAAAATATTCCCATCCAAACCCAAGTAACGAAGGTGGAGGCATTACATTTCATTCAACCCTCGTATTATTGAATCATGGCAGTTAAACTGCATTCATTCCACAGTATGGCTACACACAGAAAGAGCTTTGAACCCTGGAAAAATGTTCTTTCAGAATGCCTGTATGAAGATGCACTTAGAATCATAGAATCATAGAATCATAGAATAGTAGAGTTGGAAGAGACCACATGGGCCATCCAGTCCAACCCCCTGCTAAGAAGCAGGAAATCGCATTCAAAGCACCCCCAACAGATGGCCATCCAGCCTCTGCTTAAAAGCCTCCAAAGAAGGAGCCTCCACCACATTCCGGGGGAGAGAGTTCCACTGTCGAACAGCCCTTCTCACTGTGAGGAAGATCTTCCCGATGTTCAGGTGGAATCTCCTTTCCTGTAGTTTGAAGCCATTGTTCTGCGTCCTAGTCTGCAGGGCAGCAGAAAACAAGCTTGCTCCCTCTTCCCTATGACTTCCCCTCACGTATTTGTGCATGGCTATCATGTCTCCTCTCAGCCTTCTCTTCTGCAGGCTAAACATGCCCAGCTCTTTTAGCCGCTCCTCATAGGGCTTGTTCTCCAGACCCTTAATCATTTTAGTCGCCCTCCTTTGGACGCTTTCCAGCTTGTCAACATCTCCCTTCAACTGTGGTGCCCAGAAGTGGACGCAGTATTCCAGGTGTGGTCTGACCAAGGCAGAATAGAATAAGGGGGAGCAGGACTTCCCTGGATCTAGACGCTATTCCCCTATTGATGAGGCCAGAATCCCGTTGGCTTTTTTAGCAGCCGCATCACATTGTTGGCTCATGTTTAACTTGTTGTCCACGAGGACTCCAAGGTCTTTTTCGCACACACTGCTGTCAAGCCAGGCATCGTCCCCCATTCTGTCTCTTTGATTTCCATTTTTTCTGCCGAAGTGAAGTATCTTGCATTTGTCCCTGTTGAACTTCATTTTGTTAGTTTCGGCCCATCTCTCTAGTCTGTCAAGATCGTTTTGAATTCTGCTCCTGTCTTCTGGAGTGTTAGCTATCCCTCCCAGTTTTGTGTCGTCTGCAAACTTGATGATCGTGCCTTCTAACCCTAACTTCCGGCTGGGCTGCAAAACCACAGCGAACCTGGGACTGTTTGGAAGCTGGCAACGTGGTCTCCTTGCTCTGACGAGGGCCTGGCTTTGCTCACCCAGGTCTGCGGTGAGGGCATTAGCAGCCCTGATCAGGCGTGCCGGCAGCGGGGAAGAGGTCCTCATCATGAACAAGCGGAGAGGCGCAGAGCTTCTGTTGCATGACTCGAGCCACCAGAGAGGAATCATGGTCTTTGCCAGGTAGGTGAACCTAAAGGTAAAGGTAAAGGTTTCCCCTGATGTCAAGTCCAGTCGTGTCTGATTCTGGAGGTTGGTGCTCATCTCCATTTCTAAGCCGAAGAGCCGGCGTTGTCCGTAGACACCTCCAAAGACCAAGACTTCAAAATGCACTCCTTCCTCTTTCCCTGAGCAAAGGAGGCCCCAAACAGTGATCAGAATCCTGCTTTCCCAGAGCAGATCTGCCACTCCCAAGGACACCATCTCCACTGAGCATGGCGGGCGAACAGCGTCGCTGTCTGTCACACCTTCTGGACTCTCATAAGGTCACTTATATAGCAATATTTTGCTGATGATGTTGTCCCAAAGTTGTAAATGAATCATAGACGTCTTCTATCCTGGAATATCCTCAGTTTCCTGGACCAGATGTTGATTCCTCTTGATTGGTGTTAGCAAACACAAGCAGCTCTGCCCCAAAAGTTCATCAAGTTAGCAGATGTTGACAGATGTTAACAGATGTAAACATTTCTCTTATCAGTTGCAGTTCTTATCACAGTTTGCCAGGCAGGTCAACTCTTTCAGGTCTCGTTAGCAGGTTTTAATTACAATTCCTGAGCAGGTAGTTAACAGACTGGTGTCTTCAAATGTACTAACTCACTCATTCTTCCATTCATACCACATATCATATATGCATATTTTGGTCACATAAGTTTCCTTCCCTGCAAGGAATATAAGATTTTCTTTCTCTCATAATGTCACTGCAGGGGAGAATGGTAGAAAAAATAGTAGTGATTGGTGGAGTTATAGTCCAGGAAAAATTATTCGCAAGACATGTATAATGCATTGTGTGAACTCTTGCCAGATAATATGTGCTTTTTTTTGTTCTAACTATTCATGCATTGCAGTATGTGGCAGTAATAAGCTGAAAGTCACCTTTTTAATATTACTCTGCTAGGACACTTTAAAAATATATTAATGCTACAAGACCACATTTCATGTAGACAGAACTTTTTGGCCTCTATGGCTTGACTAGAATATCTGTTCTAGTGAGATTGACAACTGAAAGAAATTTGAATGTTGAATTCAGGCATTTTATTAAATATTGTACGAAGGCAGCACTTCAGACACTTAATGCATACTTTCAAAAATTGTTCAGTGGAAAGCTGTTGTCTCCTGCAAATAGTTCAGGCTCTGAAGCTGATCAAATCTTCCCACTTTAATATATCTTCCTACTACTAGATTTACATTTTAGACATATGCACACATGTTGGAGATGAAGCCTTATTCACCCCTCTCCTAGAATTATTCTAACTATTAAAATAGAAGAATCACTAAGCCAGGTGAAGAACTGAAGATACATGTCTCAACTCTCTTTTTATGTGTAATGTTTTAACTGTTTACAAATATTAGATCTATTTAAAAACATGTCCTAAATGTTTGATTTATATATTTAATTTCTATTTTTGTTATTTTTGTGTTGTTTGATAAGTACACCTGATGTTGATCTTTTTATTGTTTATGATTTGATCTGTTTGTTATGTTTTCACATGTATGGTTGGCATTGAATTTTGCCATTATTATGTTGTAAACCGCTTTGAGTCCCCCCAGGGGTGAGAAAAGCGGTATATAAATGCAGTAAATAAATAAATAATGTGCCAGATAGGATTGGCAACTGAGGAGTTAAGCAGCTCAGAGTGTGGAGAGGCTGGATGAGGAATGTCATGTCCGCCTCTCTGTAAGAAACTGTTCAGTTGGAACTAGAAATAAAGGATTTGCAGCCAAGGGCTCTTGGCAGAAATACAGAGGTCCAGTGTGCTTGATTAAAGAAGCACAAAGGCAGGGGAAGAGCAAGAAGACGCCGTGCAGAGTGCATGTTGCAGATAACGCTGATGTCTGTGACTGCACAATCCAGGGGTTGGAGTGAACCCAAGTGCCTTTTTGGGGGGAACCCTGACAGAAGAAAGGTGGGGATTCATGAATGTGTTAGAAGGGGGTTCCTGGTGGCCCCCCAGACAGCTTTTCCCAACCTCATATTTATTTATTTATTTATTATTTACAGCATTTATATTCCGCCCTTCTCACCCCGAAGGGGACTCAGGGCGGATCACATTGCACACATAAAGGCAAACATTCAATGCTATAACATAGAACAGAGACAGAGACAAGACACAGGCACAGGCTGGCCTCGAACTCATGACCTCTTGGTCAGAGTGATTTGTTGCAGCTGGCTTGCTATCCAGCCTGCGCCACAGCCTGGCCTGTCTTTGATTACAACTTATTCAAATTGTTCTAGACTGCTGTCAAGGCAACTTTGACTTATAATGACCCCTATCTAGAGGGATATGTCTGTGCATTTCTGCTGAAATAAAGCACAATAATTGTATAGATAGTCAACTTGGTATCCCCTCTTTGATATCATCAGGTACAGTTTGCACATCCCTAGCGATGCCAATGCATTAGGCCTTGGACCATCACTCTGAAATCCTCCAACCAGCATGGCCACATTACTAACTGAGTTTGGGGAGTTGTAGTCCATTGCTTGAATCCATTAGCCAAAAGTGAGAATGATGCAGCTCTCCAGATGTTGTTGGCTGGGGCTCATAAGTCCACAGAGATGTTAGTCCCATTACTTCCATGCATCTGCTTTAGTTGGGAGTACCAATCGGATAGAACTGAGATCCAAAACAAGGTCACTCTTCCAAGCTTGACAGGGAGGGATGGCTAGAAAGCTTTTTGTAAAAGTAACTCTTCTAGGTTTAGGAGGCTTCCCTGGTTGTATGACTGTTGGAACACCAAGCTAAAGGTACCCAACAATGCAGATCCTGCTGGCAATGTTTCTGTTTATTCGCTTTAGAACGTTGCTCAGGAACCAAAGGAGTGAAGAGGTGATCCCTCACCTGATGACTATTTTGGACACCAAAGAAGACAGACTACACTATACCGTGATGACTTTCTTGACAGTGGTAAGCCCGAAGGAGGAATTGGGAGAGCAAGCTGCACAGCTGATGGATCAAATGCCATGAAGAAAGGGATTGGAGAGCCCTCTCCATACTTTAGTCAGAACTTTAAAGGAACTTTCTGAGATGACGAGTTGTCTTCCGTTCTTAGAATTGTACTCTTCCCCACTGTGAAATTTTGGATGGTTCTTTTGAAGTTTGGACTAAATCACAGAGCATGTTTCTCCCTGACATTGGAGCCGTTGACCATTAGTTTGTGGCCAGTGAACTAAACCAAAGAAATGGAACATATCTTTATGCTTACAGAGCTACACAGCATTTAGGGGTGAAAGGGTTTGTTTACAAACAGGAATGTTGATGATGATGATGATGATGATGATGATGATTGACACAACATCATTGTATGACACAGCAAACAAGATAGATATGCTGGATTTCGTATCACAAAATCACAAGTCGAACACTTCCCAAGTGTCTAGGACTGTGTGATGTATTTTCAGATGATCACGCAGATCACAGTAGGGTGGCCTTTTGCAGTTGTTGTTGTTATTATTATTATCATTATTATTATTATTATTTTATTATGACACAGCAAACAAGATAGATATGCTGGATTTTGTATCACAAAATCACAAGTCAAACACTTCCCAAGTGTCTAGGACTGTGTGATGTATTTTCGGATGATGCATGCAGATCCCAGTAGGGTGGCCTTTTGCAGTTGGCAGATCGTAATTTTGTCATTGTCTATTGTTTCCAAATGCCGGCTGAGATCTTTTGGCACGGCACCCAGTGTGCCCATCACCACCGGGACCACCTGGACTGGTTTCTGCTAGAGTCTTTGAAGTTCAATCTTGAGGTCCTGATAGCGGCTGAATTTTTCCTGTTGTTTATCGTCAATTATTTTATTTACAGTATTTATATTCTGCCCTTATTTCTCACCCTGAAGGGGACTCAGGGCGGATCACATTATACACACACAGGGCAAACATTCAATGCCCATAAACACATCAAACAAAGACCGAGACAGAGGCAATTTAACCTTCTCCTGAGGGAATGTTCGATTCTGGCCACAGGGGGGAGCAACTGCTTCATCATCCACTCTGACGGCACTTCCTCATTCCAGGTTGTAAATTAGTTAAACTTGCCTCCCCACTTTTATAAGTGGTACCTTATTTCCTACTTGATAGATGCAACTATCAAGGGGCCGGGCTGTGGCGCAGCTGGCTAGTAACCAGCTGCTATAAATCACTACTGACCGAGAGGTCAGGAGTTCAAAGCCCGGGTCGGGTTAAACCTCCAACCATTAAAAAAAAAATAGCCCCGGCTTGCTGTTGACCTAGCAGCCCCGAAAGACAGTTGCATCTGTCAAGAGGGAAAATTTAGGTACGCTTTATGCGGGAGGCTAATTTAACTAATCTACAACACCATAAAAAAAACTGCTCACGAGGAAAAGAATGAGGAAGAACAGCCACCAATGGACGGTGAAGCAACAGCTCCCCCTGTGGCCGGAATCGTGAAGCTGGAAAGATGTTAAAAATGCCTCTGTGTCTGTCTAAAACTGAATGTTGTTTGTCTGTTGGCATTGAATGTTTGCCATATATGTGTTCATTGTAATCCGCCCTGAGTCCCCTTTGGGGTGAGAAAGAAGGGCGGAATATAAATAAATAAATAAATAAATAAATAAACTATCTTTCGGGCTGCTAGGTCAGCAACGAGTAGGGGCTATTTTTTATTTTTAATTGACGGGTGCTCACCCCGCCACGGGCTAGCCTCGAACTCATGACCACATGGTCAGAGTGATTTATTGCAGCTGCTCAACAGCCTGCACCACACAGGATGAAAATGTCCTGCCGCTTTGATAGCAAAACATCTCCATTGTGGCCTTGGTGTCTGTTGGGGTTTCCCATTTATGTAATGGGACTTAGAGATGTTCTCTCAACATCTTTCAGTCACATTACATAAAATGATGTAGTAAAATGTCATGCCTTATATAAAATGGTAAAATTAAGATTTGCTTTTTGGAATTTTTTTATGGAACATTCTCAAGCCATGGATGCTTGAACCTGGTTTCCACCAGCTTCAGCTAAATGTAGATGCTTGACACCAAACCAAAATGTCCAATCTGCACCTTAGGAGAATCCTCATAACCCTTGTTTTGAATGCCATAACTATATTACCTAATGGAAGCCACGAAGTTGAAGGGACTGGAGGAGAGAGCCAGGCATTTGTTTGTTTTTGGTTCTCCTTTTCCAGCTCCTGGAGAGGGGCAAGCTCAAGGACGAGGCCCTAGAAGAAGTCACCCAGCAGCTGTGCAAACAGTTGAAGGCGCACCAGGTGGAGATGAGATCCCTGGCACTCAGCGGAATGCTCCAATTGACCGCCTATCCTGAGAAGGTGAGTGGCAAAGACTGAGAAGGTATTGCAGCAGATGTCTGAGCTTTAGTCCCAATTTGGAAGGCGCTACCCATGGTATTCTCTACGAATGCCTTCAACATTTTGTCAAGCTCCTTTAAAGTCCAGACTTGTGTCTGGTAAAGGAGGACGTCCATGGTGCTGACCCCATGAGTTGTCAACATCAGGTCACACCAACCCTGGGATGCCACTGGGTGGACTCTCTCCCTTTAATGACCTTTAAGTAGGGGTTGGGTGGTCACCTCTTAGGAGTGCTTTGGCTGGGCCTTCCTGCAAGGCAGAAGGTTGGACCAGATGTCTCTTGCAGCCCCTTCCAGCTCTAAGAGTCCATACTTAGCGAGAACTTTCAAAGCAATCTCCAAGATGCTGAACGCTGAACTTAATTGGCTCAGCACCTTCCCTATCCAAGCTTGGATTGGGTTGCTGTGAGCTTTTGGGGCTGTATGGCTATCTTCCAGCAGCATTTTCTCCTGATGTTTCACCTGCATCTGTGGCTAGCATCTTCAGAGGTTCTTATGACAGTGAAGCAAGTGGAGTGAACTCCACCAGTGTTCACATTTGGACATATTGAGTATTTGTGCCAAGTTTCATCCAGATCCATCATTGTTTGGAGTCCACAATGCTCTCCGGATGTAGGTGAACTATAACTCCAAAACCCAAGGTCAATGTCCAACAAACCCTTCCAGTATTTTCTGTTGGTCGTGGGAGTTCTGTGTGCCAAGTTTGGTTCAATTCCATAGTTGATGAAGTTCAGAATGTTCTTTGGTTGTAAGTGAACTATAAATCCCAGCAACTACAACTCCCAAATGACAAAATTAATCCCTCTCCCAACCACACCAGTATTCAAATTTGGGCGTATCGGGTATTTGTGCCAAATCTGGTCCAGTGAATGAGAATACATCCTGCATATCAGTTATTTACATTACAATTCATAACAGTAGCAAAATGACAGTTATGAAGTAGCAACAAAAATATTATAGCTCAGCTGTCAGGATCTAGCCCTCCACAGGAGATGGAGTGGGACTCAGAGGCTTATTTGGATTTTGAGCCTCCCTGGGATTTGGATCAGAGCCCAATGTCTTTGCAGGTGCCTGAAGTTGTGCTTCTAGAGGAACAGCTAATTGGGGAACATTCCGATGTTAACTCAAGGCTGGATTCACCAGATGGAGTTGTGGTAGGGGAGGATGTATCTTTTGATTGCAGACAATCTATCTCACGGGATAGGAATCAAAGGGAAGTGCTGAGAAGAAGTAAAAAGTTGGCTTTCAAGCACTGTAATGAATAAACTTTCCCATGTGAAGCTGTGATTGCCCTGGATCTCATTGAGCGGTAACCTTGAGGTTTCTCCTTGTTTTCGTTGCGGTGTCAACATTGCTATTCTTGGGAGAAGCATCTCCGTTCCTGTCTCTTGATCCTTGCCTTGTTCCCATGCCGTTTCCAGAATACCCAGTTGGAGTTTGTGCCTTGTGAGTCTCGAGTATACCTCGCCTTGTTACTCTTGTTTCCCTGCTTTCGAAGGAATACCTTCCAGGTGGATTACAGTTGTTGTTTGGCTGCGTCTTGTCCCTGATTCCTGCAACTCCTGGCTGCTTACCAACATTGACTCTTCACTGGAAATCTTTGAGTTCTGTTTGTGGATTATACCTTTGAAAGACTTTGAAGAACTATCTTTTGAACTATTGTGGACATTATATTATGGACTACTGAATCTATTGACTCTTTCTGCTGTTTGCTTGGAAAAAAATTATATATACAGTAGAGTCTCACTAATCCAAGCCTCACTTATCCAAGCCTCTGGATAATCCAAGCCATTTTTGTAGTCAATGTTTTCAATATATCGTGATATTTTGGTGCTAAATTCGTAAATACAGTAATTACAACACAACATTACTGCGTATTGAACTACTTTTTCTTTCAAATTTGTTGTATAACATGAAGGTTTGGTGCTTAATTTGTAAAATCATAATGTAATTTGATGTTTAATAGGCTTTTCCTTAATCCCTCCTTATTATCCAAGATATTCACTTATCCAAGCTTCTGCCGGCCCGTTTAGCTTGGATAAGTGAGACTCTACTATATATATATATATATATATATATATATATATATATATATATATATATACTGCTTTGCTTGAACGCCTGGTCCCAGTGTGGTTTTCAGAGTGCTCTCGTACCTTTGGGGTGCAACAAAAAACAATTTTATGGTTTGGGGGTCACCACAACATGAGGAACTCTATTAAGGAGTCACAGCATTAGGAAGGTTGAGAACCACTGATGTATGGTGAGGACACTTTTCTTCTTGGTGGATCTTTGGCTTGTGGCTTGTTCTTGGTCTTGCAACTTTTCTGATGTCTGTGTTAGAATATCTATTGACCTGTAGAGAGCCCAGTTTAGGTGGTTCAATTCACCATGAAGGAGAATGGATTCATCACTCCATAATGATGAATCCTACAATTCCTACTGGCTGTTAGGGATTGTAGGAGTTGAAGTCTAAAACACCAGGAGAGCCTAAGTTTACCCATGGCTGCCCTGGGATAACTCTTTTTAAAGTTGGGGATTAAGCACAAGGAAGACTCACCAGACCCATGACATTAGCCTATATCAGGGGTCCTCAAACTTTTTAAGGGGAGGGCCAATTCATGGGCCTCAGATGGTTGAGGGGCCGAATTGTCATTTGGAAGAAAAAAAAAAAAAACAAATTCCTATGCGCATGTCTTATTTGTAGTGCAAAAAAAAAAAAACCCAACAACAATCATTTACTTATTTATTTATTTGCTACATTTATCCCCCACCCTCTCTCACCCCGAGGGGGACTCAGAGCAGCTTACAAGTTGTATGTACATACAATATATTATAGTATTAGCATAGCACAATATTAGCATTATATATTACTATATTGTACTATACCATTATACCGTAATATTATTAGTAATATTACATTTAATATATAATATATAATTAATATTATTATATTATACAATATTATTATATTGTATTATTATTATTATTATTAGCCGCCCTGAGTCCCTTATTGGGTGAGAAGGGCGGGGTAGAAATACTGTAATAAATAAATAAATAAATATTATATTGTACTACATTATAATATTTATTATCAATATTATATGTATACCCAATATATTATATTATTATCATATCATTCATTTACAATATTTCATTTACAATATTGGTAAATGAAAAAAAATACAATATTTAAAAATAATTTTAACCAACATACTGTAGACTAATCAAGATTTCAGTGGGAAGTGTCGGCCTGCTTCTGGCTAATGAGATCATCAAGTAGGATTGTTGTTGTTGTGCCTTCAAGTCATTTCAGACTTTGGGCGAGCCTAAGACTAGAGCTGTGGGCGGGGGCCAGGTAAATGGCCTTGGAGGGCCACATCCGGCCCCCCGGCCTTAGTTTGGGGACCCCTGGCCTATATCTTGCATCCATAGCTAAAGACTGCCAGGAAGAAGTGGCCCCTTCATTTATTTATTTGGCTCTTCTGCTTCTCTGGAGATGTTTTGACCCGCCTTTGGTTTGGGCTCCACAGATGACCAGCCTCAAGCGCGCCTTGCCCGACATCCTCTCCAGGCTGAAGGAGGCAAACCGAGAAGTCAACGTGAAGGCGCTCAAGCTCCTGCCGCACGTCTTGAGAAGCCTTAAGAATGAGGAGCTGAACGTCTTCACCGTGGAAGTAGCCGCCCGCGTGATCCCCATGTTCGATGACGTGAGTCAGGGGTCCCCAAACTAAGGCCCGGGGGCCAGATGTGGCCCTCCAAGGTCATTTACCTGGCCCCTGCCCTAAACTTTAGACTTAGGGTTGACCTAAGTCTACCTGGTCTTTGGAGGTCTCTTTGTTTACCTGTGGTCTTATGAGATCGTCTAGATGGTTTTTGAAGGTCTCTTTGCTTAGCTACGGCTTTATGAGGCCATTGAAATGGCTTTTGGAGGTTCCTCTCCTTACCTATGGTCCTATAAGATGGTCTAGGTGGTCTTTGCGGGTCCCTTTCCTTACCTATGGTTTTATGAGGTTGTCTAGATGGTCTTTGAGTGTCCCTCTCCTTACCTATGGTCTTATGAGACCATCTAGATGGTCTTTGAGGGTCCCTCTCCTTACCTATGGTCTTATGAGACCATCTAGATGGTCTTTGAGGGTCCCTCTCCTTACCTATGTTCTTATGAGACCATCTAGATGGTCTTTGGAGGTCTCTTTACTTACCTATGGTCTTATGAGGTCGTCTAGATCAGGGGTCCCCAAACTAAGGCCCTCCAAGGTCATTTACCTGGCCTTTGCCCTAAACTTTACTTAGGGTTGACCTAAATCTGAAACAACTAGAAGGCACACAACAACAACAATCCTAATTTTGGACTATTTCATCATAATCCGGCCCACCAACAGTCTGAGGGACAGTGAATTGGCCCTCCACTTAAAAAGTTTGAGGACCCCTGATGTGAGTATTGGCCAGTTGGGGCCAAGGCAATGCCATCCCACCTGGACATCTACACTCGCATTGCTAACACGGTTTGCCATACTACATATCTACTGAGGACAGTCAGCCCTCCACGTTTGCTGGGGTTAGGGGCACAGAATCCCTGCAAAAATGGCAAAACTGTCAATAAAGATGTGTTTTTTTAACCTGAGAGAACATCTAAGAATCTTTAGGTCCTCCAATGTGATTCTGTTCATTCTGAATCACAATGGAAGACCTACAAATGCTTAGAGAAGTGTTCTCTCCAGGAATGTCTAGGTCCTCCAGGGCAATTCTATGTTCAATTTCCAGAGGACTAGGGGCTTTAGAGAGAACAGATTAATCAAATCGGGATGTGGCGCAGCTGGCTAGTAACCAGCTGCAATAAATCACTACTGACCGAGAGGTCATGAGTTCGAAGCCTGGGTTGGATTAAGCCCCCGATCATTAAATAGCCTGGCTTGCTGTTTACCTAAGCAACCCGAAAGACAATTGCATCTGTCAAGTAGGAAATTTAGGTACACTTTATGCGGGAGGCTAATTTAACTAATTTACAACACCATAAAACTGCCAGCAACACGTGGAAAGGAATGAGGAAGTACAGCATTCAGTGTCACTCATGGAGGATGAAGCAACAGCTCCCCCTGTGGCCGGAATCAAGCATACCCTCATGAAGCTGGAAATGTTAAAATTGCCTCTGTGTGTGTCTATATTGTATGTTGTTTGTCTGATGGCATTGAATGTTTGCCATATATATGTTCATTGTAATCCGCCCTGAGTCCCCTTTGGGGTGAGAAGGGTGGGATAGAAATACTGTAAATAAATAAATCCACAAAGATAAAACCCACAAATGTGGAAGGTTGATTGTAGTTAGTAGGCGAAATAGATATACTTATGGGATGCTTAGTATTACTATATATTATAAATATGATATAATTTCTAATCTCTTCTCAACACAGGCGTCTAACAAGGTGAGGTTTGCTGCCATCTCCACCTTCGGCGGCCTCTTTGATCTCCACCAAAAGGGAGGCAAGGATCAGTTCAGACAGTATGTCCTGCAAAGCCTGGTGCCCTTGATGGTACACCTCCATGATGAGAGCACCCCAGTCACCCAGGTAAGCTATGGACCCTACAAGGAAGGAAGGAAGGAAGGAAGGAAGGAAGGAAGGAAGGAAGGAAGGAAGGAAGGAAGGAAGGAAGGAAGGAAGGAAGGAAGGAAGGAAGGAAGGAAGGACACACAGGTGATGTTGCACCCCAGCCAGAATTCACCTTGCACTCCACACCAGTCGGAATCCTAAAGTAGAACAGTTTATTGAGAAAGGCACATACAAAAAGGAAAAGTCACCATAAGAAATAAGAAAGGCAAAATCCAATAGGTAGTGGGGAAAATAGTCAACAAGTAATGAGCCAAACCAAACTGGCAATAGGGGGAAAAAACACTCCAAAGGCAATAATCCAAACAGTCAAAATCTGTTCCATAAAGCAAAGTACAGGAAAACCAGAATCATAACATGAGCAAAAAATCAGGAAAACAAGAATCAAAACATAAACATGAGTCCAAAAGCAAGACTATAAAAATTTCTTAAAACATGAATCCAAACTCCCAAGATCTTAGACTAAGACATGAACTGGAAACAAGACTCGAGATCCTCACTGTTATGCAGTGTTGCCTGATCTGAATTCTGAAGGAAACAAATCTCTGATCTGAGGTCCGCAAGCCATGAAGTCATGTCTGTGACCTTAACTGCCTTGCCTGTGAGACTTCTCACGCTGCTGTTTCTCGCGGAGTCTCTCAGACTTTTTAATTCACTTGCTTCTTCCCTAAGATGAAGGCTGAGATTTCTACTGACCACAGGTGTGTTTTGGGCAAACTTTCTCGCCCACCCAACTCTTTATCTGGGGTTGCTATGAGACGACTAGGTGAAAGGTCTTCACTAGCCAGTGCATCTCCCTGTTTGCTGGACTCTGTTAAATGAATGGGCTGAAGGGAGACACACCTTGCAGTTCTTGGGGGAAAAGAGAGGATAACAGAGGGACTCTGCGAGTAAGTTATTCCTTCCAACAATTCCTGTAATCCAGGGACCTGATTACATGGCACCATCTAGTGTTCCTGCATATTATTGTTGCATTCTACCCACTGTATTTCACCACTTCTTAGTCGTCACCACCACCATATAATCGTCGCACCTCTCTTTTTAGGTCCCAAAAGAGATTTTTTCTTTTCCTCACATAATTGTCGCAGGTAGTTTAAAATAAAATAAACCAGAGCTCTCCCTAAAGGCAGATTAACATGGAGCTCTACCCCTTTCTTCCTTTTCATCTCAAAGGTAAGACAGTTAGAGAAAAACCAGAAACCAGCGAACACAAGGCACCATATTATTTCATTGTGTAATAGTCGCACTGTCAGGGGATTCTGGGATAGAAGATAAATTGATCATCCGCCTCCCTTACTGATTTGATGAGTCAGTTCTCTCCGTCTGCTCACCCGAAGGACCACTTGATGCAGCAGCAAAAGTGGCACTAACAAAACGACAGCTCAGTCGTCGTTTTACTGCTGATCCCAGCAGGTCTAATTACTAATTACTAATTACTAAATTACTAATTTACAAATTATATACAGTTACTCAAAGCCATAACTCTCAGGACACATGGCGTGTCTTCTCTGCTCACCAAGGCTGTTATCAGTACAAGCCAGCACCTCCTGCATTCCTCAGTTCATGATGAAAGTTCTGGTCAGACAATTCAAACGGAAGCCCTGACCTATTGGTCCTGCTGGCAATCAATCAAGCTGGCTTGTGCTTAACCCATGCGCTGCTGGAATGCTCTGCCAGAAACACACAATTGCAAACACCCAACAGCATAACTTGATATAACATTTCACTTTAACAACAGAATGCACTAACACGCAGTCCCTTTTTTCCAACAACAAAGGGATAAAAAGTGTGACTATTATGTGTTGAAATGTGATATATTCCAAGAACTGAAGAAGGAAATGTTATCTGCCTGCTTTTGTGATGTGAATGGTTTTAGGAGATGTGTTCTCCCAACCAAACTTCTGTTATCCACTCTGTGACAGTCAGTGGTCAAATTCCCAAGTGAAAATAGCCAGACTGGTGACAGCCTGTTAACCTAGGGTCAGTTAGAAATAGAAACATGGACAATACATGAGAGCCCAGCGAGACGGATGCTATACAGAGCACAGTTGATCCAGATAAGTTGAGACTGCATCGGCCCCTCTGGATTTCAATTTAACGTCCGTTTTGCCATTGCCACTCTGACTCTTATCTTGACAAGAGGGACAGGAAAGACCACAGCAAACCGGGTGGCTCCCTTCCCAGCCTTACACATGAGCTACATAACTCTGTGAGAGTTTCCGACAATTGTGGGATGGCCAAAAATGCTCTTCTGCTTTTTTGTAGGTGTGCTGGACTGCATTGAGGAAAGCAGACCGGTTTCTGAAATCCTTCATCCAAATAGCCCTTCATGATAATGATGTCCAGAGTTTCTGTACCAACCTGGTGAGCTGTTTCTGTTGTAGGGTTGTTGCATGTCTTTCGGGCTGTGTGGCCATGTTCCAGACCTATTCTCTCCTGACGTTTCGCCCACATCTATGGCAGGCATCCTCAGAGGCTGTGAGGCATGGATAAACTAGGGAAGGAAAGGAAAAAATATATATCTATGGAGAGTCCAGGGTGTGGCAAGAGTCCTTTGTCACTGGGAGCCAGCATTAATGTTTCAGTTAATCACCCTAATTAGCATTGGAAAGGTTTTGTCTCTTGCCTGGGGGACATCCTTTGTTCAGTCATTAGCCGTCCTTGGGGCTCCTCTGCCCTCAGAGTGTTGCTTCCCATCTACTGTTCTGATTTTTGAGTTTTTTAATACTGGTAGCCAGATTTTCTTCATTTTCATGGTTTCCTCCTTTCTGTTGAAGTTGTCCACAGGCTTGTGGATTTCAATGGCTTCTCTGTGTAGTCTGACATGATAGCTGTTGGAGTGGTCCAGCATTTCTGTGTTCTCAAATAATATACTGTGTCCAGGTTGGTTCACCAAGTGCTCTGCTATGGCTGATTTCTCTGGTTGAATTAGTCTGCAGTGCCTTTCATGTTCTTTGACTCTTGTTTGGGCGCTGTTTCTGTTGCCTTTGTTGTTTTGGGGAGGGAGCTCTTGGGGCTTATTGCACTGGAGGCAACTCCAAAGCCAATGGGTTTCCAGAATCATCACCAGATGGTCCAATGTTAACAGCACAGAATGATTAGTTGACAATTCCTGATCTAAAAAGCTGAGATGCCTTCCTTTGCTGTAGACCAGGGGTCCCCAAACTAAGGCCCGGGGGCCGGATGCGGCCCTCCAAGGTCATTTACCTGGCCCCCGCCCTCAGTTTTATAATATAATATCTTTATATCAGTTTTAATAATATAATATATTGTATATACATATAATATTGATAATAATCTTATGTTATACAATATAATACTAATAATAATACCATATAATAATATTAATTATATGTTATATATTACATATTATATAATAGTATAGTGGTATAGTTCAATATAGTAATATATAATGCTAATATTGTGTTATGCCAATAATATAATGTATTGTATGTCCATACAGCTGCTCTGAGTCCCCTTCGGGGTGAGAAGGGTGGGATATAAATGTAGTAAATAAATGCAGTAAATAAATAATTAATTTTAGACTTAGGCTTGGCCAAAATCTGACATGACTTGAAGGCACACAACAACAACAACAACAACAATCCTAATTAACTTGACTATCTCATTGGCCAGTAGCAGGCCCACACTTTCCATTGAAATCCTAATAGGTTTATGTTGGTTAAAATTGTTTTCATTTTTAAATATTGTATTGTTCTTTCGTTATTGTTGTTGTTGCACTACAAATAAGACATGTGTGCAGTATGCATAGGAATTTGTTTGTATTTTTTTTCAAATGATAATTCGGCCCCTCAACAGTCTTAAGGATTGTGGACCTGCCCTCTGCTTAAAAAGTTTGGGGACCCCTGCTGTAGACCATGGATAAGATTGACCTCATGGCAGTGGCATGTGGAAGTTTTCAATACCAAGCAATGGTGCAAGGAAGCCTGCAATTGCAGTCAGTTCAATCTAAGAAAGGCAACTGTATATACTCGAGTATAAACCTAGTTTTTCAGCCCTCTTTAAAACTGAAAAAGCCCCCCTCAGCTTATACTCGGGTGAGGGTCCTGGTTGGCTTATATTTGGGTCAGCTTATACTTGAGAATATATGGTACAGTAGAGTCTCACTTATCCAACATTCGCTTATCCAATGTTCTGGATTATCCAACACATTTTTGTAGTCAATGTTTTCAATACATCGTGATATTTTGGTGCTAAATAAGTAAATACAGTAATTACTACGTAGCATTACTGCATGTTGAACTACTTTTTCTGCCAAATTTGTTGTCTAACATGATGTTTTGGTGCTTAATTTGTAAAATCATAACCTAATTTGGTGTTTAATAGGCTTCTCCTTAATCTCTCCTTATTATCCAACATATTTGCTTATCCAACGTTCTGCCGGCCCGTTTCTGTTGGACAAGTGAGACTCTACTGTACATTTATTATTTTTCTCTATTATTATTGGTATTATTACATTTATTATTTTTCTCTATTATTGTTGCTACTATTACATTTATTTTACTCTATTTTATTATTATTATTATTATTATTAATAATACATTTATTATTTCACTCTGATATTATTATTATTATTATTATTATTATTATTGCATGTATTACAGTAGAGTCTCACTTATCCAAGCTAAACGGGCCGGCAGAAGCTTGGATAAGCGAATATCTTGGATAATAAGGAGGGATTAAGGAAAAGCCTTTTAAACATCAAATTAGATTATGATTTTACAAATTAAGCACCAAAACATCATGTTATCCAACAAATTTGCCAGAAAAAGTAGTTCAATACGCAGTAATGTTACGTTGTAATTACTGTATTTACGAATTTAGTACCAAAATATCACGATATATTGAAAACATTGACTACAAAAATGGCTTGGATAATCCAGAAGCTTGGATAAGCAAGGCTTGGATAAGTGAAACTCTACTGTATTTTACTCTATTTATTATCAATTGTATTATTTTCCTGTATTTATTATTAGTATTACATGTATTATTTTACCCTATTTATTTATTTATTTATTTATTTATTACTACATTTATATGCCGTCCTTCTCACCCCGAAGGGGACTCAGAGCGGCTTACAAATTAAATTTACATACAATATTATATTAGCATAGTACAATACTGGTAATAAATTACTATATTGTACTGTATCAATATATTGTAATATTATTAGTAATATTACATGTAAAATATAATATATAATTAATATTATATTGTATTATTTGTATTATATTGCATTACAATATAATATGAATATTATATGTATATACAATATGTTATAATTATTATATATTATTAAAAGGATACATAAGCACATTTACATCGAAGATGATGGGAATAATGATTGGATCAGAGTTGGACAGACTTACCTTAAATCTGAGCTTTATGTAAATATTCAAAAACATTGAACCTACTGATGCCTCAATTAATGTAATTTTATTGGTATCTATTTTTATTTCTGAAATTTACCACCCTCGGCTGATATTGGAGTCAATGTTTTCCCAGGTTTTTTTGGTGGTAAAATTAGGTGCCTCGGCTTATATTTGGGTCGGCTTATACTCAAGTCTATACAGCAGAGGTCCTCAAACCTTTTAAGCCAAGGGCCGGTCCACTATCCTTCAGACTGTTGTGGGGCCGGATTATCATTTGAAAAAAAAATACAAACAAATTCTGATGCACACTGCACATGTCTTATTTGTAATGCAAAAACAACAACAACAGCAACAACAACAACGAAAGAACAATACAATATTTAAAAATAAAAATAATTTTAACCAACATACATTTATCAGGATTTCAATGGGAAGTGTGCTTCTGCTTCTGGCCAATGAGATAGTCAAGTTAATTAGGGTTGCTGTTGTTGTTGTTGTTGTTGTTGTTGTTGTTGTTGTTGTTGTTGTTGTTGTGTGCCTTCAAGTCATTTCAGACTTTGGGCGAGCCTAAGTCTAAAATGTATTTAATTATTATTTATTTATTTACTGCATTTATTTACTACATTTGTATCACACCCTTCTCACCCCAAAGGGGACTCAGAGTGGCTTACAAATTACATGTACATACAATATATTATATTATTAGCATAGCACAATATTAGCATCTATATATTACTTTATTGAACTATACCACTATACTGTAATATTATTAGTAATATTATATGTAATATAGAGTATGTAATTAATATTATTTTATGGTATTATTATTAGTGTTATATTGTATTACATTATAATATTATTATCAATATTATATGTATATACAATATATTATATTATAAAACTGAGGGCGGGGGCCAGGTAAATGACCTCGGAGGGCCGCATCCGGCCCCCGGGCCTTAGTTTGGGGACCCCTGCTATACAGTATGTTTGCCAAACATCGATGCCCAAGTTGTTCCTTGTTTGCTGGTGAGGAATAGGCTGAGTCTTCATCCTGTAAAGGACAGGGAAATGATGTTTTCTTCTCAAACCTTCCAACTCTCCTTTGGCTCCAACTTTGCAGGTGAAGCGCTACAGAGAGCAAGCGGAAAGCATCCTGGTGGAGCAGGCCTTCTCTTACCTGGACAACCCCCGGCACACCCTGAGGGAAGGAGCCGTCAAGATCTTAGGCAAGCAGGGCTTTGATTCCACCCGGCCCTCTACACTGGCAGATCTGACTTTTGCGGATTTGAATGTTTAGGGATTTTATTGAAAATGTTCTCTCTAGCAATCTCTAGATCCTCTGGTGCAGCTCCAGTATTACACTATGGTCAGAGTCCAGCAAGTTTGGATGGGTTTGGAAGGGACAACCGTCATTGCGAGATTGGTAGAAAATCCTGATTTGTTGCACAAACCCAATTAGCAAATTACTACCGTGTTTCCCCGAAAATAAGACAGTGTCTTATATTAATTTTTTCTCCCAAAGATGTGCTAGGTCTTATTTTCAGGGGATGTCTTATTTTTCCATGAAGAAGAATTCGCATTTATTGTTGAACAAAAAATGAACATTTATTCTATACTGTACAGTAGTTGTCATCACAAACCAGCAGAACCAGACAAACTATGAATCCTATCAAGAATTTCTTGTGACTACCAATATTTCCATGTACAAACACTCTATGGTACGTGCATTTACTGATCCTGCATGCTCTGGTGTTCTGTTCAGCGGGCATGCTTCCAAACTAAAACTTTGCTAGGTCTTACTTTCAGGGGAGGCCTTATATGTAGCAATTCAGCAAAACCTCTACTAGGTCTTATTTTCTGGGGATGTCTTATTTTAGGGGAAACAGGGTATGATGTATCCCTGATTTATGCCATCAGAATTCAACAGGGTGCCTAATTTGTTAGCCTATATATGTATGCGTGGAACCCTTGATGGTGCAATGAGTTAAAACACTGAGCTGCTAAATGTGCTGACCGAAAGGTCAGTGGTTCGAATCCAGGGAGCAGGGTGAGCTCCCACTGTTAGCCTCAGCTTCTGCCAATCTAGCAGTTCAAAAACATGCAAATGTGAGTAGATAAATAGGTACCGCTCCGGCGGGAAGGTAAAGGCACTCCATGCAGTCATGCCAGTGGCCACATGACCTTGGAGGTGTCTAAGGACAACGCCGGCTCTTTAGCTTAAAAATCGAGATGAGCACCAACCCACAGAGTCCGACTCGGCTAGACTTAATGTCAGGAGAAAACCTTTATACAGTAGAGTCTCACTTATCCAACATAAACGGGCCAGCAGAATGCTGGATAAGCGAATATGTTGGATAATAAGGAGAGATTAAGGAGAAGCCTATTAAACACCAAATTAGGTTATGATTTTACAAATTAACCAAAACATCATGTTAGACAACAAATTTGGCAGAAAAAGTAGTTCAACATGCAGTAATGCTACGTAGTAATTACTGTACAGTAGAGTCTCACTTATCCAACACTCGCTTATCCAACGTTCTGGATTATCCAACGCATTTTTGTAGTCAATGTTTTCAAAACATCGTGATATTTTGGGGCTGAATTCGTTAATACAGCCATTACTACATAACATTATTGCGTATTGAACTACTTTTTCTTTCAAATTTGTTGTTTAACATGATGTTTTGGTGCTTAATTTGTAAAATCATAACCTAATTTGATGTTTATTAGTCATTTCCTTAATCCCTCCTTATTATCCAACATATTCGCTTATCCAATGTTCTGCTGGCCCGTTTATGTTGGATAAGTGAGACTCTACTGTATTTACAAATTTAGCACCAAAATATCACGATGTATTGAAAACATTGACTACAAAAATGTGTTGGATAATCCAGAACGTTGGATAAGCGAATGTTGGATAAGTGAGACTCTACTGTATATGTGTGTGTGTGTGAAAGTTACTGCATGACCATTATGTTTATACTTTTATAATTCTAGTCTTGCATGAAGAACAAGACAGTATTTTCAGTTTATTGGCTCAGGTGTGCTTGTTTCCAGCTGCTCTTTTCATACTTTGCTTTTCTTCAGTGAAGCGGTGACACCTCTTTCTAGCCATTAAATGTGTTCCTCTCCCTAGAAATCATTGCTCAGGACACAAGTCGTAAGGAAACCGTAACTGCCATTGCAACAGGTGAGTGGAGCTTTTTATTGATAGTCCCTTTGAGAACTCAGGTGCCATCGCCATTGACAGGCCAGTCTTCTCTCTGTGGATCTGCGTTGTAAACAAGAGCTGCTGGGGAAAAGCCAAGTCCAAATGAACTCATTGAAATGGTAAGATAGCCAATGTCTAGGGTCAGAAATACCTATTGCCCAATTCCTTAGAAAGCAGAGTAGGCAATAGGTTTGTAAGCAGTGTGCAAAGCTTGAAAAAAGTTCCTTTTTGGAACAACAACTCCCAGAACTAGAGCTGAGAGCCTACTTGAAGCTGATGGAGCATGAAGTTCCTCCAGCAAACTTCTGGAGAGCTCCAAGAAAGAGGATGAAAGGACTTTCCTGGTTCTCCTCTATGGCCAATTCTTTTGTTGGTCATCATTTTGTTTATTAAGTTACAGTTACGTTGTTTTTATTGTCCAATGTGCCTTGTCTTGATGTAAACTGTTTTGTATGGTTTTCTTTGGGCATTTGAATGGTCGCCGTATGTTTGGAAACCGTTCGGAGTCCTTTCGTGGAGATAGGGCGGTCTATAAATAAAGTTTATTAAATACCCTTCCCATTTGTCATGGTTAAGGATATGGGACCTCCACAAAAATGTAAATAAATAAATGTGTTTTAAACACCTTGTAAAGAAGTGTGAATTTTTTAGTTTACAGATGTCATGTTTAACTGCGTTTTAAAAGTCATGTTTAACTATGTTTGAAAGGGTAATTATTAGAGTTACCAGTGCGTGGGAGATGGTAGCCAGCTCAGCATTCTGAGGCAGGTTGCCATAGTAACGAGGGCGGAGCCAACCACCATTTGGAGAAAAAGGAGGGAATGTTTTGAAGAGAGTTCAGTCTGTGCTCTGTTGAAGCTCAGGGAAGACTGATCCTAAGTTAGGGGATCAGGGAGACTCAATTGGTCATTTTGAGTCAATTTAAAATAAGTTTGGTGACTTATTTTAAGTTAGTCTGTGTTCTTATGAGACACAGAGAAGACTGATTCTCAGTTGGAGGATCAGGGAGACTCAATTGGTCATTTTGAGTCAATTTAAAATAAGTTTGGTGACTTATTTTAAGGTAGTCTGTTTCCAGATAAGGAACAGATAGTCTGTGATTGAAATTCACAGGGTGACTGCAGTTTAAAGCAGTAGAGAAAGAAGTAACGTTTTAAGAAGTTTGAAACACCTCAATATAGCTTTGCAACTGTTAGTCCAAGTGCCTCTAAAAAGAAGTTACTGTAACCATTAAGCTTGTGCCTGAATAAACGTGTTATTGTCCTTTTTAACATCTCAGTCTCTGACATATATATTACCATCAAAAAGCAAACAAGAAAGAAGAAAAATAAAATTTTTAAAAAGTCTCCTCTCTAAGTAGCCAGTGGCTACATCTTCTATAGTGGTGGCAAGAGTTGATAATCCCCTTAACATCTGGTGGCAGCTTTTAAATAAAACATCTTTAATAACTGGTGGCAGCGGATATAAAATATATAATAATAATATAAATATAATTAATTAATAGAAACTCATCCACATCTCCGCAATTGGTGTCAGTGGTGGGATTTTTAAAAAGATTTCTCCCCCTTCCTGACATCTTTGTACACCTCTTTAGGAATATCTGTATCTTCTGGACAGTACAACTCAGTACAAAGCAAACTCTTTGCTTTGAATGCGATTTCCTGCTTTCAGGGGGTTGGACTGGATGGCCCATGAGGTTTCTTCCAACTCTACTATTCTATGATTCTATGAACAACTTGCACCTGAACTTGAGCCTAGCAAGGACCTACCCATGCCTAGAGAAATGTTCTAGCCAAGTTCTTCAGTGTGACTCCATGGTCAGCTTCTCTGCTTTTCTTTTCTTGTTGGTTTTAGTCCTGAACCTTGTGAGTATGGAAGCCAAGGCCTCCGACATCTACTTGGCAGCGTCAGAGGTGATGGAGGTTGTGGTACACGACTCTGAGGAAAACATCTTTGAGAGATTCGTCAACACAATCAGAACTATCTGGAGAGGATAGGTGTTACGGGATGCCGGTACGTGACTTATAGGTTTCCAATCATGAGCTCCCTGGAAATGCTGCACATTGGACAAACAAAAGCCATGGTAGCAAGCAGATAGCAAAGTCCATTCACAGCAGAGTATCACAGCTAATCAATCAGTACAATTTAACATCTGACCTGCAAGATAGTCACAGGTACAGATCACACAAAGATAAGTCATGGAGAGAGAAAGAGTGGGAGAAAGCGCTCTCCTTTTAGATGGTGATTTGCTATCCATGAGGGACAAGTGAATGATGCAACCTCTAGTCCTACATCTCTCATGACATTCATTTCTGCAATCCCTTCAGGTATTTCATCATACCCTCTTGGTCATTCCCCTGGTGTTTCTAACACGTCCATCAGAACTGTATTTTACACATGGATTAAATGCTCAGGCATTTCTATCCAACAATAGGAACTCTTTGTCCAGGGGCGGCTCAAGCCATATGCAAACTATGTAATTGCGGAAGGCTCAATCTTCTAGGGGGTGCAGTTGAGGTGCCTCTAGTTCAGCAGAGAGAAAGAGAAAGAGAGAGAGAGAGAGAGAGAGAGGCACAATAAAAGGCCCCAACAAGTGGCAACCCAAGCTCTAATAATAATAACAACAACAACAACAACAACAATAGGAAGAGAACCCCAAAGGCCATGTAGTCCAACCCTCTCCTGCTCCCATGCAGGAAAAGCACAATAAAAGCCCCAACAAGTGGCAACCCAGCATCTGATAATAATAATACTTTAATAATAATAATAATAATAATAATGTAGGAAGAGACCCCAAAGGCCATGTAGTCCAACCCTCTCCTGCTCCCATGCAGGAAAAGCACAATAAAAGGCCTAACTGTGCCTGTCCCCTGGGCTGAGTAGGTTGCTAGGAGACCAAGTGGGCGGAGCTTAGCCTTCAAATTGGCAGCAATTGGATAAAAACTATTATTCCTCTCCCTGTAATTAGGACTTTATTTTTCTTTTCTTTTTGTTGTATCAACCTAGAGCCGTGAATGACGGGTTGTGTGGTCAAATTTTGGGGTTGGGGGGCCTGTAGCTTTGTTGTTTTGTCCGCTGCCCTGATGCCATCACTCTTTTATATATATAGATTCAAAAACATTTAACCTACTGATGCTTCAAATAATGCAATTTTATTAATATTTATTTTTATTTTTGAATTTGACCCGTAGCTGCTGCATTTCCCACCCTTGTCTTATACTCGAGTCAATAGGTTTTCCCAATTTTTGCGGTAAAATTAGGGGCTTTGGCTTATATTTGAGTCGGCTTATACTCAAGTATATACGATAATTTCTCCAGCAGTGTAGGGTGTAGACATCCTGGGATAATGTGGCATGTCTCATCTAGAGCCACATCCACTGTTTTAACGTGGTGAGATGTATTCTAAACCGGGCATGTGTACTCAGCAGCAGAGTGGCAAAGCGCAAGGGCAGATATCTTCACTGTGCCTGGTTGGGATCCCCAGGTTGTGCCAGTCCGCTTTCGTACAATATTGTTTCTAGCGCCTACTTTTTGCTTGATATTCAAGCCAGGTAAGCACCACACAGAGCACAAGAAGGGCAACAGCTTTTATATGAGGTTTTTAAAGGACTCACAGCTAGGTTTAACTATCAAGCTGGCTTATCTGATTGGAGTTTGTCTTCTATTTTCAGACAACCCCTAACTCCCTTCCAGACCTGTTGTACGAGGGTTGAATGAAAAGTAATGCCTCCACCTTTGTTACTTGGGTTTGGATGGGAATATTTTAATAAATCAAACGCAGAAATAATCCATAGAATGTGCTCTTTAACTACCACTATTCACTTTTCAATATAATCACCAGACAATTGGATACATTTCTGCCAACAATGAACAAGTTTTCTAAAGCCATCACGGAAGAGGTCGACACTCTGTTTCCGCAACCGGCGTCTCACAGTTCCCATCGTGCACAGATCTTCCGATAGCCAAGCAAAGCGATAATGTGACCCACACGTTCTTGTGAAATGCCAACGATGCTTGAAGTTTCTCTTTGAGTGATACATTTGTCCTGAATCAATCTGTCAACCTTTTGCTTGTGAAACCTGGTGGATGCTGTCACAGGACATCCAACTATTTGTTTGTCACGCAAGTCAGATGTTCTCACCTCAACATCTTTATCCTTACTTGCCCAACAACACACAGGACTCACATCAACACAATCCCCATAAACAGCTTGCATTCTCTGAGGAATCTCCTTTGGGGTGACACCTTCTGCTGTCAAAAATTCAGTGACTTCACGTTGCTTAAGTCAAATTGACCGACCATCTGTGCAGGGTTTCATACTTTGCACTTTAACAACACAACCGTCCAATGCCAAGGCTTCCCCATCTGAGCAGGGTTCCATACTTCGCACTTTAACAATACAACCATCCAATGCTAAGGCTTCCCCGTCTGCACAGGGTTCCATACTTTGCACTTTAACAACACAACCGCCAATGCTAAGGCTTCCCCGTCTGCACAGGGTTCCATACTTTGCACTTTAACAACACAACCGCCAATGCTAAGGCTTCCCCGTCTGCACAGGGTTCCATACTTTGCACTTTAACAACACAACCACCAATGCTAAGGCTTCCCCGTCTGCACAGGGTTCCATACTTTGCACTTTAACAACACAACCGTTCAATGCTAAGGCTTCCCCGTCTGCACAGGGTTCCATACTTTGCACTTTAACAACACAACCGCCAATGCTAAGGCTTCCCCGTCTGCACAGGGTTCCATACTTTGCACTTTAACAACACAACCGCCAATGCTAAGGCTTCCCCGTCTGCACAGGGTTCCATACTTTGCACTTTAACAACACAACCGCCAATGCTAAGGCTTCCCCGTCTGCACAGGGTTCCATACTTTGCACTTTAACAACACAACCGCCAATGCTAAGGCTTCCCCGTCTGCACAGGGTTCCATACTTTGCACTTTAACAACACAACCGCCAATGCTAAGGCTTCCCCGTCTGCACAGGGTTCCATACTTTGCACTTTAACAACACAACCACCAATGCTAAGGCTTCCCCGTCTGCACAGGGTTCCATACTTTGCACTTTAACAACACAACCGTTCAATGCTAAGGCTTCCCCGTCTGTGCAGGGTTCCAAACTTCGCACTTTAACAACACAACCGTCCAATGCTAAGGCTTCCCCGTCTGCACAGGGTTCCATACTTTGCACTTTAACAACACAACCGTTCAATGCTAAGGCTTCCCCGTCTGCACAGGGTTCCATACTTTGCACTTTAACAACACAACCGCCAATGCTAAGGCTTCCCCGTCTGCACAGGGTTCCATACTTCGCACTTTAACAACACAACCGTTCAATGTTAAGGCTTCCCGCCAAATAGAACTGTAGAGGAGAGTCTACTGAACAAGCCAGGACCTGCCGCAGACCACTGCCATCTCTTGAGGAGTTACGAAGGTGGAGGCATTACTTTTCATTCAACCCTTGTAATAAGCCCTTTGTTCTTCCTTAGTGCTCCTTGGCCATCCTCCTTTCTTCCACTGATGCTGCCTGAATAAACAATGCTATGCAATTAACAATGGCTACTATTTTAGCCCTTGACAAGCTCTTCAACGTTCCAAACATTTTTGGATAAAGAATCCTCAGCCTCTATATAACTTTTTATTATTACCATCTGTTTTAATGCTAAGAAGGTGGAAAGGTGTTTTATATGAGTGGGATGGAGAGCAACAAGAAAGATCTAAGTCCAGGTCAATTCAAACCAGTATATAACCTACTAGCTGTGCCCGGCCACGCGTTGCTGTGGCGAAGTATAGTGGTATGGGAAATAAAGTCTTGAGGAATTGGTGGTAGTTAAGGTCAAGGGTAAAGATTTTTCCCTGACATTAAGTCCATTATAAATGGGTTATATAGCTGTGTGGAAGGGCCTTGAGTCTACACTGCCATATAATCCAGTTAAAATCCGATAATCTGTATTTTATAGGCAGTGTGGAAGAGGTCTAAGTGAGGCCTAACTCTGCCTGTCCCCTGGGCTGAGTGGGTTGCTAGGAGACCAAGTGGGCAGAGCTTAGCCTTCTAACTGGCAGCAATGGGATAAAAACAATAATTCCTCTTCCTCTAATTAGGACTTTTTCTTTTCTTTTTGCTGTATGAACGTAGAGGCATGGATGAGGGGTTGTGCTGCCAAGTTTAGTGTTTCTGGGATGTGTAGTTTTGTTGTTTTGTCCTAGGCCGAAATTTCATTACCCTTTTATATATATAGATAACATCTTTACCTTGATCCAGCTCTATTTTCTTTGTTTCCAGGACTGAGTTTGCTTCTGTCTCTTTCATTTTTTAGGTTGTCCTTGCCACTTGCCGTGGCTCCTCATGCTCCACAACAAGGCCTGGTCTGGATCGTGGTTCTGAGTCTGAACCATTTGGTCCAGTTGGACGTCTTCAACCAGTTCAACATCCATGGATAATTCTTCCCCTGTTCCTTTTTATATGTGTATTATGTATTATATTGCCCTTGTGGTCGAGGCTCTCTAAACGCACTTGGTAACCCTCCAAGTGTTTTTGACTACAACTCCCATCACCCCTTGCCATTGATTGTGATGGGAGTTGTAGGCCAAAAAATCCGTGAAGAAAATTGAGGCTCCTATAAATGCAATAATAAATGGAATCTTTGTGAAAATGCTAGTTTCACACCCCAATCCTTCTATTTTAGTGATGTGTATGTTGTTTGTAATATTTATATCCCACTGACCTATTGTCCTGGCATTTCCAATGCAGTGGGCAGAATAAAAAGAGGATCGAAACTTAACAAAACTAAAAAAAGAAGACAAAATAAAGAAGGGGTGGAGATGTTTTAATTCAGCAACTTATTTGTTCCAATCTTAAAGGCCATACAACCTTCCAAATCAGCCCCTACATAAAACAGAGGAGCAAAAAAAAATAAGATTTCTTGGGAGTCTGTGAAATCCAATCGGAGATTCATCCAGTCTGAAAATTGTTGTTGCAAAATGAAGTCTGGAAAAAGAGGAGACTCTCACTCTGTTAGGAAGAAAGAAAAAATGTCAATTTACCTCCAAAAGAAAATTCTAGTGAATAACTACAGTAGAGTCTCACTTATCCAACATAAACGGGCCGGCAGAACATTGGATAAGCGGATATGTTGGATAATAAGGAGGGATTAAGGAAAAGCCTATTAAACATCAAATTAGGTTATGATTTTACAAATTAAGCAGCAAAACATCATGTTATACAACAAATTTGACAGAAAAAGTAGTTCAATACAAAATAATGCTATGTAGTAATTACTGTATTTATGAATTTAGCACCAAAATTTCACGATGTATTGAAAACATCAACTACAAAAATGCGTTGGATAATCCAGAATGTTGGATAAGCGAGTGTTGCATAAGTGAGACTCTACTGTATTAGCAATAACACCAGCGAAATAGAGCTTCCATTCCCAGGAGCAGTTTAACTTTGTGTGCCAATTAATGAAAGCACAAAAGAGACTAAAGAATGTTATCAAACTTATGACTCAAATCCCCATCTGGATCACTGGAAATAGATTCACATCCCTTTAGGGTCATGAAACCCACTAGTGATCATTGCACTGAGCCATGGTTGATAACAGTGGCATCAAACTGCATTAATTCTACAATATAGATGCAACTGTAGCTCCTCAAAAAGCCAAGTTTCACCTTTAAATAAGTCTGGTTGTAATCTTCCTCCCACTGAAGTATTAGCTATATTATTAATATATTATTATTATTAATACTAGCTATGCCCTGCCAAGCGTTGCTGTGGCGAAGTATGGTGGTATGGGAAATAAAGTATTGAGGAATTGGTGGTAGTTAAGGTAAAGGTTAAGTCTAGTCATGTTTGACTGTGTGGGTTGGTGCTCATCTCCATTTCTAAGCCGAAGAGCCAGCGTTGTCCGTAGACACCTCCAAGGTCATGTGGGATGACTGCATGGAGCGCCGTTACCTTCCCGCCAGAGCAGTACCTATTAATCTACTCTCATTTGCATGTTTTTTTAACTTTAGGGTTGGCAGAAGCTGGGGCTAACAGTGGGGGCTCTCTCCGCTCCCCCAATTCAAACTTGTAACCTTTCGGTCCAGAAGTTCAGCAGCGTAGCACTTTAACACACTGTACCATCAGGGGATATTATTTCCTAAAGGTTGTGAATATACAATATTATTCCTTTGCTTCTAATTTGGACTTTATTTTTCTTTTCTTTTTGTTGTATCAACCTAGAGGCATGGACGATGGGTTGTGTTGTCAAATTTCGAGGTTGGGGGGCCTGTAGTTTTGTTGGTCGCTGGGATTCCATCACTCTTTTATTTATATAGATTTGAAAGCAGGATAAATGTCACAATTGAGACATAGATTATATATTGTAATATTACTAATAATATTACAGTATAGTAGTATAGTACAATATAGTAATATATAATGCTGATATTGTGCTATGCTAATAATATAATATACTGTATGTACATATTATTTGGAAGATGCTCTGAGTCCCTCTCGGGGTGAGAGAGGGCGGGATTTAAATGTAGTAAAGAAATAAATAATAAATAAATTTTGTGTAGGAATCTGCAAGCAACCCAGATGCCCTTTTCTTGCAACCCAACACACAATCTCACCTCTTTCATTGCTGTCCGGCTCCTCTTCGGACGATGTTGCTGTTGATTCCAAGGAGGAAAAAAAGAACACATTTGGTTTGTGTCAAACGGAGAAACTGAATTAAAAAATCAGTGGATATGGAGGGACAACTATACAAATGCCTAGAGAATTGCTCTGTCCAGGAATCTCTAGGTCTTCCAATGCAACCCTATGGAAGAAGTTGACCATAAAGTCCTATTGGAGGACCTACATATTCCGAAAAAGAACATATTAATCCAATCCACAAATAACACTATGTAACAAAATTTGAAAATTTTTCTGGTCCTGGATTGAAAGTGTCATTTCCTGTTTATTTATTTATTTACAATATTTATATTTTGCCCTTCTCACCCCGAAGGGACTCAGGGTGGATCACATTATATACATATAGGGCAAACATTCAATGCCCATATACACATAGAATCGAGACAGAGACAGACGCAGAGGCAATTTAACCTTCTCCTGAGGGGATGTTCGATTCTGGCCACAGGGGGGAGCAGCTGCTTCATCATCCACTCTGACGGCACTTCCTCATTCCAGGTCGTAAATTAGTTAAACTTGCCTCCCCCACTTTATAAGTGGTACCTTATTTCCTACTTGATAGATGCAACTGTCTTTCGAGTTGCTAGGTCAGCAACAAGCAGGGGCTATTTTTTAATTGACGGGTGCTCACCCCGCCACAGGCTGGCCTCGAACTTATGACCTCATGGTCAGAGTGATTTATTGCAGCTGGCTGCTCACCAGCCTGCGCTACAGCCCAGCCCCAATTGTGCAGTCCTTACTTTGAAAGTAGTTGTTCTATTCCAGAATTTTATTTTATTTTTTGTGGCTGACACAAACTAGGTTGAATTGGTTGAGACTCTATGAGACCCCAAAAAGATTCAATGCCTTTGAAATGCCTCTGAACTCCATTCAGAGGCCTTACAACTTTCCAAGGGTGTTGAATCTATTGGAGTTCAAAAGAAAATCTTGGGGTGGATCCACCAACCCACCAAGATGGGAACCACCACAGGATAGGGCTTTTTTTGCCTTTCAGTGGATGCTCACCTTGGACTGGAGGCCTGTACCCATCACAGCCAATCTTGGGTCTCTTCTGATGGTACTTATCGCAGAACAACGGTTTCCCAGTTTGGTTACAACACCAGTCGTAGAGCTTCAGCTCTTCATCTAGACACAGGAAGCAAGGAAAGGATGAGCGTATTGATTTGGCAAAGCTTTGTGCACCTAAATATCCTAAAGCAGGCATGGGCAAACTTCGGCCCTCCAGGTGTTTTGGACTTCAAGTCCCATAATTCCTAACAGCCTACTGGCAATTAGGAATTTGTCTATTCTCTATTGCCCACTAGTCTATTTCAAGGGTCTATTTCCCACTATTGCTCACTTGTCTATTGCCCACTTGTCTATTTCCGTCTATTGCTCACTTGTCTATTGCCCACTTGTCTATTTCCGTCTATTGCCCACTTGTCTATTTCCGTCTATTGCTCACTTGTCTATTGCCCACTTGTCTATTGCCCACTTGTCTATTGCCCACTTGTCTATTGCCCACTTGTCTATTGCCCACTTGTCTATTGCCCACTTGTCTATTTCCGTCTATTGCCCACTTGTCTATTGCCCACTTGTCTATTTCCGTCTATTGCCCACTTGTCTATTTCCGTCTATTGCCCACTTGTCTATTTCCGTCTATTGCCCACTTGTCTATTGCCCACTTGTCTATTGCCCACTATTGCTCACTTGTCTATTTCTCATTTGTCTATTTCCCACTAGTCTATTTCTCACTTGTCTATTTCCCCATTGCCCACTAGTCTATTTCCCACTAGTCTATTTCCCACTAGTCTATTTCCCACTATTGCTCACTTGTCTATTTCTCACTTGTCTATTTCCCCCTATTGCCCACTAGTCTATTGCCCACTATCTCTCACTTCTCGCAAGTCCTGGCGCTCAAAGGCCATCCACACTCCTTACCATTGAAGGGGGAGCTTTTTCTCGACACCTTCCAGATTCTCTCCTGATGTCCATTCACCAGCTGGCCACCATCGTTGTTGTAGAGACACCGGACCCCGGAGCCATACTTGTTTGGGGCAGAGGAATATAGCATGGTGAAGCGGGAGTCCAGAAAACCTGCAACAATCAATGATATTGATTACATCCCTCAATGATATTAATTACATCCCTCCTGGCCGGACCCTTCCAGCTGGCCAACAATGCGGCCCCAAAGCAAAAAAATTTGCCCATGTGTGCCTTAGTCTACACTAAATTAACTAAACTGTTCCTCATTGAGGACTTGAGACTTTGGCAGTGTGGGGTTGAATTCCAACACTTAATTCTCAGAAAAACCCAGAGATGATGCTAAAATCAGCGTTTGTTATTGGCATCTTGCCTCCTGCTTTTACCTGGTTGACTGCCCCTAGCTCTGGAGGCTTGCCTGCCGGAAGACACTCTTCTCCGCTGAGAGGTGAAGCGTGATCTTCTCGCCCCTGGAAATGGCCTTCTGTGGGGCAGTGGTGGGAACCCAAACTCTTGCGCCACTCGCCTCATCTTGCGAGCATGCTTCAGGCGGTCATTGGTCTCAGGGTTGAATAAACCCGCGTCGTGCATGGGAAGATCTTCTGCAATGGCCTTGTCTTCATCTGATAAGGTGGAGGCACGCAACCACGCATGGCGGCGGATGGCTACTGACGAAGCAAACAACTTGCCCGCTGCCTCTGCAGAGTGTTTTGCCAGATCTTTCTGGAACCTGGACAAGGTGGTGCCTTCCTGGCAGAACGCCCTGGCCATCCGCTGGTCCCAAAATGGAAGCTGGTCGAGATAAGGCCCAATCTTTCCCCATAAGAAGCTTTGGTAGGCTGCCATGTATGCGCCGTAATGAACCATACGAGTGAACAATGCCGCTGTTTCATGGACCTTCTTACCCATGGCGTCCAATTTCCTTCCTTCCCGATCTGGGGGACTGGAGCGTCGGGGCTGGACCATGTCTACCACGGCTGAATTGGGTTTAGGAGGCTCTTTGAGGAATTCTGCAGACAATGTGTCCAAACGATATCGCGCACTAATCCGGCGTGAGACAGCCGGCACCGCACGAGGGGCCATCCCCGGATTTTTAGTGAGATGAATTAAGTATGGCAGGGATGGCAACGCGGAGGGCTTGGGCTCTACTTGCTCCTCTGCTGGAAAGAGCGGATCTTCTACCATCGCTGCAGATTTTGCCTTTGGCACTTTTAGCGCACAAGTGAGACGTATCATTAGTGATGCAAAATCAGGAATATCTTCTCCAGGAGGAGGCTGGGCACTTGTGTATCGCTCAGTAGTATTGCGAGTGGTTTCAGGTGAATCCTGATCAATGTGTGCCACATTTGGGTGGCCTTGTCGGGGTGCAAGGCTTTCACGCGGAGGAGCACCTGCCGCTGCCGATGGTGCAGAAATGTTCTGCGCATGGGAAACCCTAGGCATAGGAACCTGTGGTGCAAAATACCAGCCCTGCCGAGAGCCTGTCTGCCATAAATGTTGGTCTGGGCTCACGTTGCTCCTTGGTGAAGAGGAAGCATGTGTGCGGGGTGGCACATGGAACGCTGCCGATGCCCTAGAAGGGTAGCAATGCTGAAGCATTCCTCCTTGCAGAGGAGTAGAGGCATGCCTTGCCACATAATGCATCTCTTGCACCATTGGAAAATCAGGTGTACTTTTCCTTGTGGCTTTTCCCCCTACTGCACTATGTTCCTGAGGACTAGAAACTCCATCAGGCTTCCTTCTCTTTGGCAGAAGGAGACCGGTGCCTGTTGTAATAGAAGGTGAGTTTGCTAAGGGCCTCTTGGAAGGCGTGGAAGAAGACAATGGCTTGTCCCTATTTCTACGCATAGGGGAGCCTGTGTCTGTTCCTTCCCACAGACACAACATGCATAAGTCTTGTCTCCCTTTACCTTTACAGGAGGAACAATCTCTACCCCTGGGAGTAGGCATGGCCATGGACTATTTGCACCAGCACCAGGGCCAAGGAGAAAGATATGGTCAAACAATCCAAGTCTAGTAAGAGTCACACCATCACATCACAATGGGTATCCAAAAAGAGATCTCAATGTAGTCAAACCAATCCAAAATCCACAAGCCAGAAGTCACAACGTAGTTAAACACAGCCCAGGTCAAGTTAACTATGAAAACACACAACCCAAAATGGGTACCCAAAGCGGGGTCTCAACGTAGTCAAGCTAATCCAAAGTCCACAAGCCAGAATGTAGTTAGTTAAGAACGGTCAAACAATCCAGGTCAAGTAAACCGTCAGAGCAGCCAAAGAGTCACACCACACAATGGGTGTGCAAAGAGGAGCCTAAATGTAGTCAAGCCAATCCAAAGTCCACAAGCCAGAAGTCACAACATAGTTAAACACAGTCCAGGTCAAGTTAACTATGAGAACACGCAACCCAAAATGGATATGCAAAGCTGGGTCTCAATGTAGTCAAACCAATCCAAAGTCCACAAGCCAGAAAACACAATGTGGTTAGTTAAGAACGGTCAAACAATCCAGGTCAAATAAACCATCAGAGCATCCAAAGAGTCACACCACACAATGGGTGTGCAAAGAGGAGCCTAAATGCAGTCAAGCCAATCCAAAGTCCACAAGCCAAAGTCACAACGTAGTTAAACACAGTCCAGGTCAAGTTAACTATGAGAACACGCAACCCAAAATGGGTATACAAAGCGGGGTCTCAACGTAGTCAAACCAATCCAAAGTCTACAAGCCAGAAAACACAACGTGGTTAGTTAAGAACGGTCAAACAATCCAAGTAAACAGAGCATCCAAAGAGTCACACCACACAATGGGTATCCAAAGAGGAACCTCAACGTAGTCAAGCCAATCCAAAGTCCACAAGCCAGAAGACACAACGTAGTTAGTTAAGAATGGTCAATCAATCCAAGTCAAGTAAGAGTCACATCATCACATCACAATGGGTATCCAAAAAGAGGTCTCAACGTAGTCAAGCCAATCCAAAGTCCACAATCCAGAAGACACAACGTAGTGAAACACAGTCCAAGTCAAGTTAACTATGAGAACACACAACCCAATGGGGTTGTCTCACGATTGAAGAGCTGCCGAGGAGGACCACGAAGCTACTGTGATGTCGGCAGGTCACAGAAACTGAGACTGCAACCCTTTCCAATGGTTATATATATCTATGCCTTCTGGGCAGGGTGGGAGGAGCAGCATCCAGAAGACTTTCAGCTGTCTCCAACTTTGGACCTATCTCCAGGTGTTTTGTGTTACCATAAGTAAGAAATCAGTTAATGCAGGCATGGGTCCAAGTTGGCCCATGCCTGAGTTAATGTGTGTATTTCAACTGCAAAATGAGATGCATGAAGCTGATTGGTTGAGCCATGTCTGGAGAGGCGTTAAGCCTGGGAGTGTTTGATACTGTTGTAATTTTGTTCAGGCCTGAACTAAGCAGGTGCAGAGACAGTTGGAAAAATGATACAGTGTTTTAAGTGTGCTCTTTCTTTTTTAATATAAAAAATGGACAGATGGAATGAATATATCTTTGAACAAGTAAAATTAGGATATTATGGAAAAAGTACAACAAGATTATTATAAAAATACAAAGAATACAAAGAACTAGTTAATATATGTGAAATGGGTTGAAGAAGAGAAAGCTAATGATCAGATAAAGCTAATGAAAATGGACAGACTCCTGAACTGGCTGCACTTAAAAAATGCTTTGTAAAGTTGGAGGGAAGGTGGAAAAGTAATTGTTTATGGATGTATATAAAATAAGTTGGTTTCTATGTATTACATGGATACCATTGCAATAAAAAATAAAAATAAAAAAGAAGTGTGATCTTTCTTCATGAGCGACTGGAAGAAATTTATCCACATGTACAAAGCAAAGACTATTTTAAATCTCTCATAAAATGACATTATGTGAGTTGGTGCAGCTGAGCACATTGTACATACAGTAGTCTCGCTTATCCAACATTCTGGATTATCCAACACAGCCTGCCGCCCAGATCCCCAGCTGTTTCGCTAGGCAGCAAGGACCGAAATTATTAGATTTAACTTTCAACAATGTTGTTACTGTACGTTCATTTTATGCAATTCTATCTTTATTTGTAGTCAATTTTTAGTAGCAATGTTTTTGTAGTCAGAATAATAATAATAATAATAATAATAATAATGTAGAGTCTCGCTTATCCAACGTTCTGTATTACCCAACTGCCTGCCTTTTTGTAGTCAGTGCTTTTAGAGTCAACGTTTTCAATACATTGCAATGTTTTGCTCCTAGATTTGTAAATACAGTAGAGTCTCACTTATCCAACACTCGCTTATCCAACGTTCTGGATTATCCAATGCATTTTTGTAGACAATGTTTTCAATACATCATGATATTTTGGTACTAAATTCGTAAATACAGTAATTACTACATAGAATTACCATGAATTGAACTACTTTTTCTGTCAAATTTGTTGTATAACATGATGTTTTGGTGCTTAATTTGTGAAATCATAACCTAATTTGATGTTCAATAGGCTTTTCCTTAATCCCTCCTTATTATCCAACATATTTGCTTATCCAACGTTCTGCCGGCCCGTTTATATTGGATAAGTGAGACTCTACTGTATATAAAATTGTACAATGCATTGTGAATCAATTAAAAAGTTATTAAATTACATCAGACATTCATAAAAACACTTATAAAATATAGATGGGCATGTTCAAGTCTAAAAGAATGTTGTTACTGCAAGTTCATTTTATGCAATTCTATCTTTATTTGTAGTCAATGTTTTTGTAAACAATGTTTTCAATACATTGCAATGTTTTGGTGCTAGATTTGTAAATACAGTAATTACTACATAACGTTATCGTGTATTGAACTGCTTTTTCTGTCGATTTGTTGTAAAACACGATGTTTAGGTGCTTAATTTGTAAAAATCATAACGGAATTTGACGTTTAATAGGCCTTTCCTTAATCCCTCCTTATTATCCAACTGTTTATGTTGGATAAGCGAGACTCAACTGTGTGTTGTTCTGGATTTAAGAAGAATAAACCACTTGTTCTTTATATCTTTACTTGGGTGGCATGTATCTTCTTTCTCTGGAAAGGCAGTGCGTGGACTATATACATTTTGATTTTTCATTCTATTACATTTCGGACTTCAACTCCCACAATTACTAACAGCTGGTAAATGCATTTAAATATGAAGGTGTTTAAGATGTAGTCAGGGAATGCTATGATTTTTAACTTTGAATATGTTTGATGGATTTAAACTGAATTTTTTAAATACTGTTTGTGTTTAATTCTATTTCAATGTTTGTATATTTTAAGTTGGATACCAACTTTGGGGAGATAAAGCAGGGGATCAATAAATATATTATGACAGCCGAATGTTGGATAATAAGGAGAGATTAAGGAAAAGCCTATTAAATGCCAAATTACATTATGATTTTACAAATTAAGCACCAAAACATCATGTTTAACAACAAATCGACAGAAAAATCAGTTCAATACACATAACGTTATGTAATCATTACTTTATTTACAAATTTAGCAGCAAAACATTGCAGTGTATTGACTTTAAAAGCATTGACTACAAAAAGGCAGACTGTGTTGGATAATACAGAATGTTGGATAAGCGAGACTCTACTGTATTATTATTATTTCCCAAATGTCTCCAGCATCTTGAAGGTCTCCTTTAAGGTTTGGACTAAAATCTGGTTGTTCCCAGCTGGAGCATGTTAAGTGATTAACATTAACTGATTGCACCTGATGCTATCAATGGCAAGGGGCTTCAGTGCTCCATACAAAGGACTGAAGAGAATAAAATTATATAAGAATGACTTTCTAAACACTACAGGCTCACTGTATTTACAGTAAATAAAGGGCAACACTAAAAAAAACAAGGGAATTCCAGGCAGGAAACAATCAGGGCCAGCTAACACCTCCCATCAAAGGATTTCCCCAAGGCAGGAAGCAGCCAGGCTTTGGAGCTACAAGGCTATTCAGTGCTAATCAAGGTGGCCAATTGCAACATTCAAAAGACAAGTTATTTCTCCCATTCTGGACATTCCACAAATATATAAAACAACTATATATACATTATAGATATATGTAGTAGAGTTTTGCTTATCCAACATAAATGGCAGAACGTTGGATAATATAAAGGAGGGATTAAGGAAAAGCCTATTAAACGTCAAATTACGTTATGATTTTACAAATTAAGCACCAAAACACCATGTTATACAACAAATTGACAAAAAGTTCAGTACACGGTAATGTTATGCAGTAATTACTGTATTTACAAATTTAGCACCAAAACATCACAATGTATTGAAAACATTGACTGCAAAAAACATTGACTACTAAAAGGCAGACTGCGTTGGATAATACAGAACATTGGATAAGCTAAGGTTGGATAAGCAAGACTCTACTGTATTTATGAATTTAGCACCAAAACATCGCAATGTATTGAAAACATTGACTGCAAAAACACTGACTACTAAAAAGCAGACTGCATTGGATAATCCAGAACTTTAGATAAGCTAAGGTTGGATAAGCTAAGGTCGGATAAGCAAGACTCTACTGTATTTATGAATTTAGCACCCAAACATCACAATGTATTGAAAACATTGACTGCAAAAAACATTGACTACTAAAAGGCAGATTGTGTTGGATAATACAGAATGTTGGATAAGTGAAGGTTGGATAAGTAAGACTCTACTGTATTTACGAATTTAGCACCAAAACATCGCAATGTATTGAAAACATTGATTGCAAAAAATACTGACCACTAAAAGACAGACTGTGTTGGATAATACAGAACGTTGGATAAGTGAAGGTTGGATAAGCAACACTCTACTGTATTTATGAATTTAGCACCAAAACATTGCAGCAATGTATTGAAAACATTGACTGCAAAAAAACATTGACTACTAAAAGGCAGACAGTGTTAGATAATCCAGAATGTTGGATAAGTGAAGGTTGGATAAGCGAGACTCTACTGTATTTCCGAATTTAGCACCAAAACATTGCAGCAATGTATTGAAAACATTGACTGCAAAAAACATTGACTACTAAAAGGCAGACTACGTTGGATAATCCAGAACGTTGGATAAGCGAATATTGGTTAAGTGAGACTCTACTGTAATATGAAATAATTACTGTGGTATAATAATACATAACAATATAAACTCTAAAACCAGGACAGTAAATAAAGAGCAACACTCTGAAAGCAGGGAAATTGGGAATTCCAGAAAGGAAACAATCAGGGCCAGCTATCACTTCCCAACAAAGGATGCTCTACTGTATTTGTGAATTTAGCACCAAAACATTGCAATGTATTGAAAACATTGACTGCAAAAAACACTGACTACTAAAAGGCAGACTGCGTTGGATAATACAGAACATTGGATAAGCGAGACTCAACTGTACACAACCATCTATGCTGGCCATAGATGTGGGCGAAACGTCAGGAGAGAATGCTACTGGAACATGGCCAGAAAATTCACAGCAAGCCAGTGATTCCAGCCATGACAACACATAAGAATGATGTTTTAAGAAAGTTTGGGAAAGGGAAGATTTGGAAAAGGAGGGATTGGAGGACTGGAAAAAGAAAACCGAACCTCTTTGCTAGTCAAAACAACCGCACAAGGGGAGCCTTAGATAGGCAATTGAGTTAGATGCAAGTAGGGGAAAGGTTCAGGAAGAGAGCTTGAGTACCTTTCTTGCTGGGGGTGAAGTGTCCATCCGACAGCCCCTGGCTCAGGGAGCAAGGGCACGGGGGAAGGTCTTTGTTCCAGGCCACCGGTTGCTTCTCGTTGCTCAGCCAGTCCAGGCAACGCTGCCGGTAGTTCACCCGGATGCGGCTGTCCAGCTTGTAGAGCCACAGGCCGCGCACTCCTGGAAGTAGGAACACATGGAAGGAGTCATAGAATCGTAGGAACCTGGATTTGGAAGAGGCTCCCAAGGGTCATCCAGTCCAACCCCTTTCTGCCCAGTCAAAGCCCTCCCAACGGACAGCCGTCCAACCTCTGGCTCAAAGCTATTGCGCCAAATTGCTATGTGTGTGTGTGTAAAGAAATCCTTGCAAAGTTTCTTGCAAAAGATCTCTGCAAAAAGGGAGCTGAGCTTTTGCAGAGGCAAGCCACACCTCAAACAATGTATCCGTTTGCTGGCAGATGGCTGGGTTTGTCAGTTGGTAATCTGAGCTTGCGGGGAGAGCACAGAAATGGAGAAGCTCTCTAGCTACGGTCAAGTAGCAGTTTGAATATGCTATGCTGTAAATAGAATGCTGATGTTATTGATCTTATGCGACCACATGGACATTGTACGATTGCAGAGCTGTTTTATATTTCAACTCAACAAGCAAGAGTAAAGTTCTTTTGTTCTTTCAATTCCTCTGCCTGGTGTGAGTCTTTTGCACATGGTGTTAACTGGACGCTGCTGGATTCCGCTATACTCGTTAATAAAAGCCACCAGAGGAAAAGACTCCACCAGATTCCTACCGTGTTTCCCCGAAAATAAGACAGTGTCTTATATTAATTTTTGCTCCCAAAGATGCGCTAGGTCTTATTTTCAGGGGATGTCTTATTTTTCCATGAAGAAGAATTCACATTTATTGTTGAACAAAAAATGAACATTGATTATATACTGTACAGTAGTTGTCATCACAAACCAGCATAACCAAACAAACTCTGAATCCTATCAATAATTTCTTGTTACTACCATTATTCCCATGTACAACAATCTATGGTACATATGTTTACTGATCCTGCAGGCTGTAATGTTCTGTTTGGCGGGCATGCTTCCAAACAAAAACTTTGCTAGGTCTTACTTTCGGGGGAGGCCTTATATTTAGCAATTCAGGAAAACCTCTACTAGGTCTTATTTTCTGGGGATGTCTTATTTTAGGGGAAACAGGGTAGGAAGCATCTTCCTCTACAAATCTAAGAAACGGCCACCTACGGAGCCCATCACATGATGCCAGCTTGTACCATGGGTTCCAAGTATTTCACCATTTCTAAAGTGATGCCCTAGAGATGTTACAGTGGTGGCCACTGAATTTCCAAAATAGCTGCTTATCCAAAGAAGGGCAACTTGAATGGTCAACGATCTGGAAACCATGAATCCCTCTGAAGAGCCGCTAATGGAAACAGGCATGTTTAGCTTGGAGATGAGAAAGTTAAGAGGAGACACGAGAGCCATGTTTAAATATAGAAAAGGATGTCCCATTGAGGAGAAGGCGCAAGCCTGTTTTCTGCTGCCCTGCAGACTAGGACTCAATGGAGCCATGGATTCAAATGGCAGAGAAAAAAAGGATTCCACCTAAACATTAGGAAGAATTTCCTGACAATAAGAGTGCAATATGCTGCCACCTTGGAGTGCATTGGAGTCTTCTTCTCTGGAGGTTTTAAAGCAGAGGCTAGATGGCCATCTGTCGGGAGGGCTTAGATTGTGTCTTCCTGTCTGGAAGAAGGAAGTTGGACTGAATGGCCTTTCTCTTCCAACTCTAATTTTTTTTTGGACTGCTTTTTCCCTGCAATTATCGTCTGTACCTGTGTTGTATCCTGGGACGCGATCCGGTCGATATTTAACAGCAGGCGTTTGAGACATCAGGTCGTCATTTCTGAAGAATCCATCCCCACTGAGGACAAAGAAAGGGAGAGAAATGATGCTCCTATTTCCAAGGATCTTGGGCATTATAGTTCTGGATCTGTTGGCCAGTTAGCTAAAGTTTCATGTACATTAGCATCTCAGAGGTTTAGATGAAGTTAAGGACATCCCACACTATTCGTTTGTTGTCCTTTGTCAAAAGGAATTAGAGAAAACTACAGTTGATCTGTCATTGTTGATTTTAAAATGCATTTAATAAAACTTGTGAGCCAATCTAGGTTTAGAGAGAAAAGTGGAGTATAAATAAATACGTTGTTGTTGTTATTATTATTATTATTATTATTATTATTATTATTATTATTATTATTATATTTTAACGTTTTACACATTTTATAAAACTTGAGCCAGTTTAGGCTTAGAGAGAAAAGTGGAGTATAAATAAATACGCTGTTGTTGTTGTTGTTATATTTTAACGTTTTACACATTTTATAAAACTTGTGAGCCAGTTTAGGCTTAGAGAGAAAAGTGGAGTATAAATAAATAGATGATGATGATGATGATGATGATGATGATGATGATGATGATGATTTATTATATTTTAACGTTTTACACATTTTATAAAACTTGAGCCAGTTTAGGCTTAAAGAGAAAAGTGGAGTATAAATAAATACGTTGTTGTTGTTGTTGTTGTTATATTTTAACGTTTTACACATTTTATAAAACTTGTGAGCCAGTTTAGGCTTAGAGAGAAAAGTGGAGTATAAATAAATAGATGATGATGATGATGATGATTTATATTTTAATGTTTTACACATTATATACAATATCACAATATAGTTACAGTTCACTATTTACAGTTCTTGATTCTAGCTTATCTAGTTTGAACTGAAGTCTACACAGCCATATAATCCAGTTAAAAGCAGTTAATCTGGATTTTATATGGCAGTGTAGAAGGGGCTGAAGTGCACCTACACTGCAGAATTAATGCAGTTTGATACCACTTTAATTGCTGTGGCTCAGTGCAATGCAATCCTGATATTTATAGTTCGGTTAGGCACCAGCCTTCTTTCACAAGACCTTGGGAAACTATCGCTCCCATGAGGCTATGGCATTGAGCCCTGGCAGTTAAAGTGGTGTCAATCTGCATTAATTCAACAGTGTGGATTGGATGCTTATTTCTCAAGACTTGGCCCTACCTGGTATATCCCACCAGCACGTTTTTGGAAGAGAGTTTGGTGTAGTCCCATTGCATCCCTCCAGCCTGGTATAGGAAAAGAGTGTACGTCCTGTATCCATCGGTGGTCAGAATGGCCTGGTACGTGTTGGTCTGCAAAGAGATTTATGGAAGAAGTGAGATATGTTTTGCCACCCTGTTGATATTTGGCTTGCACCATATAGCAAACACATATGCAGATCCACAGTTGGCTTGCACCATATAGCAAACACATGTGCAGATCCACAATTGGCTTGCACCATATAGCAAACACATATGCAGATCCACAATTGGCTTGCACCATATAGCAAACACATATGCAGATCCACAATTGGCTTGCACCATATTGCAAACGTGCAGATCCACAATTGGCTTGCACCATATAGCAAACACATATGCAGATTCACAATTGGCTTGCACCATATGGCAAACACATATGCAGATCCACAATTGGCTTGCACCATATAGCAAACACATATGCAGATCCACAATTGGCTTGCACCATATAGCAAACACATGTGCAGATCCACAGTTGGCTTGCACCATATAGCAAACACATATGCAGATCCACAATTGGCTTGCACCATATAGCAAACACATATGCAGATCCACAATTGGCTTGCACCATATAGCAAACACATGTGCAGATCCACAATTGGCTTGCACCATATAGCAAACACATATGCAGATCCACAATTGGCTTGCACCATATAGCAAACACATGTGCAGATCCACAATTGGCTTGCACCATATAGCAAACACATATGCAGATTCACAATTGGCTTGCACCATATAGCAAACACATGTGCAGATCCACAATTGGCTTGCACCATATAGCAAACACATGTGCAGATCCACAATTGGCTTGCACCATATAGCAAACACATGTGCAGATCCACAATTGGCTTGCACCATATAGCAAACACATGTGCAGATCCACAATTGGCTTGCACCATATAGCAAACACATATGCAGATCCACAATTGGCTTGCACCATATAGCAAACACATGTGCAGATCCACAATTGGCTTGCACCATATAGCAAACACATGTGCAGATCCACAATTGGCTTGCACCATATAGCAAACACATATGCAGATCCACAATTGGCTTGCACCATATAGCAAACACATGTGCAGATCCACAATTGGCTTGCACCATATAGCAAAAACATATGCAGATCCACAATTGGCTTGCACCATATAGCAAACACATGTGCAGATCCACAATTGGCTTGCACCATATAGCAAACACATGTGCAGATCCACAATTGGCTTGCACCATATAGCAAACACATATGCAGATCCACAATTGGCTTGCACCATATAGCAAAGACATGTGCAGATCCACAATTGGCTTGCACCATATAGCAAAGACATGTGCAGATCCACAATTGGCTTGCACCATATAGCAAACACATGTGCAGATCCACAACTGGCTTGCACCATATAGCAAACACATGTGCAGATCCACAATTGGCTTGCACCATATAGCAAACACATGTGCAGATCCACAGTTGGCTTGCACCATATAGCAAACACATGTGCAGATCCACAATTGGCTTGCACCATATAGCAAACACATATGCAGATCCAAAATTGGCTTGCACCATATAGCAAACTTATGTGCAGATCCACAATTGGCTTGCACCATATAGCAAACACATGTGCAGATCCACAATTGGCTTGCACCATATAGCAAACACATATGCAGATCCACAGTTGGCTTGCACCATATAGCAAACACATGTGCAGATCCACAATTGGCTTGCACCATATAGCAAACACATGTGCAGATCCACAATTGGCTTGCACCATATAGCAAAGACATGTGCAGATCCACAATTGGCTTGCACCATATAGCAAACACAAGTGCATATCTATAGTAGGCTTGCACCAGATTAAGATTCAGCACAGCAGCATGTAGACATTATAAACACATGGGGTTGAGACAACCAGAAGTAAGAGGAAGGAAGAAAAATCCACTCCTGGAAGAGTTAATATTGCAAGAAAAAGATTTCTCCATCGCAGCTTTCTCGCCAATCCTTTTTTCCGCAACAAGCCAAATTTTCCAAATTCCAATTCTCATGGGGACAGAAAGTGAAGTGAAACCTTCTAAACAGGGGCACAGACAGCAAAGCAAACACCAGAGGAGTCTTAACCTTTCCCTATGCTACCCAAATACATGCAGTATATTTGGCTGGAGTTACATTTAAAAATGTACCCGTTCCAACTTACAAAACCTATTCAACTTGGGAAAAAATCTACAGAACGTATCTTGTTTGAACTTGCTTGTATAGTCCTATTAATGCAGCCTAGAATCACATTGTTTTTTTTAGGTGCTGTATCACACTATTATGGAGCCCGCAGTAGAGTAGCAGTTCGAACCCAGGGAGCAGGGTGAGCTCCTGCTGTTAGCCCCAGCTTCTGCCAACCTAGCAGTTCGAAAACATGCAAATGTGAGTAGATCAATAGGTACTGCTCCGGCAGTCATGCCAGTGGCCACATGACCTTGAAGGTGTCTATGGACAATGCCGGCTCTTTGGCTTAGAAATGGAGGTGAACGCCAACCCCCAGATTAATGTAAAGGGGAAACCTATTTCATATAACACTATTGGCTCATGTTCAGCTTGGGACCCACCAAGGGTCCTTCTCCACAGGCCCAAAAATCTGAGAGAAACTGGGCTAAAAGGGGGGTGGCTAGATGCTTGCCGAAATTGCACACTGAATCGCATAATCGGCTGCAAAACACTAGTTAAAAGGTAAGTGTAACGAAGTGTGAATTTTTTCGTTTACAGATGTCATGTTTAATTGCGTTTTAAAAGGATCAATATTTCAGTTACTCTGCACTCATGAGTTGGTTGCCATGGAGAAGTGGGCGGAGCCAACTGCCGTTGTGGTGGAGAAGTGCAGGTTTGAAAAAGAAGCAGTTAGTCTGTGCCCTGATGAGCTACAGTGAAGACTGACCCTCAGTTGAAGGGATCAGGGAGACTCAAATGCTTATTTTTGAGTCAATTTAAAATAAGTTTGGTGACTTATTTTAAAGTAGTCTGTCTCCTGATGAGGAACAGATAATCTGTGATTGTAATTCACAGGGTGACTGCAGTTTAGAGCAGTAAAGAAATAAGTGACATTTTAAGAAGTTTGAAACACCTCATTCTAGCTTTGCAACTGTTAACCAAAGTGCCTCTAAAGAGAAAGTTACTGTAACCATTAAGCTTTGTGCCAGAATAAACGTGTTATTGTTCTTTTAAACATCTCAGCTTCTGTCATATATATATATATATATATATATATATATATATATATATATATATTACCATCAAAAACAAACAAGAAGAAAGAAGAAAAACAAAAATTAAAAGGTCTTCTCTCTAAGTAGCTAGTGGCTATATCTTCCCATAGTGGTGGCAAGCGTGGATAATCCCCTTTACATCTGGTGGCCGCATTATAAACATCTTTGCAATTGGTGGCTATTGCGCCAAATTGCTATGTGTGTGTGTGTAAAGAAATCCTTGCAAAGTTGCTTGCAAAAGATCTCTGCAAAAAGGGGGCTGAGCTTTTTACAGAGGCAAGCCACGCCTCAAACAATGTATCGGTTTGCTGGCAGATGGCTGGGTTTGTCAGTTGGGAATCTGGGCTTGCAGGGAGAGCACAGAAAAGACAGGCTCTCTAGCTACGGTCAAGTAGCAGTTTAAATATGCTATGCTGGGTATATTGAATGCTGATTGATTAGTTATTGATCCTATGCAACTACAAGGACATTGTACGATTGCTGAACTGTTTATTTAACTTCAACTCAACAAGTAAAGTTCCTTTTTTCTTTCAATTCCTCTGCCTGGTCTGAGTCTTTTGCACATGGTGTTAACTGGACACTGCTGGTTCTGCTATACACACTCGCTAACAGTGGCAGCTGTTATAATATAATAATATAAATTAAATAAACATTCCGATGTCTCTTCTCCGCAGTAAGCTCAAAATCCGAGATCGGCCGAAAAGTGCACCTGTTTGCATCAGTGTATATCCCTGCACTCAAGGAAAACACGTGACTTCGTTTTTGATATGCTGGTATGGACTGCTCCAGCGCATGCATGATAGAGCCATGGACACACATGTGGCTAAACGGAACACAATTTGTTAATTTTTCAGACACAAACTCACTCTGCTGCTTAGCTTCTGTGCCGGGTAGTGCTGTGCCTTCACCCAAGTGATCTTGAGCGTCCATCGGGCCGAATAGGATGCCGACAGATACTGCTGGACCATGGCTTCCACACCCCGGACCAGAGGATGTTTGGCAGAATTCTGTGTCACGTATTCCTGTGTGCAACAGAAAAGTAACATTAAAGCTAGTAAAATTTCATATGCTATAAATTAGAAGTTCAATTGTCATTACAAGTCCTTTGGAAGGGGTACTTTTTGTTCATTTAACTCAGTGGGAGGAAAAGAAGGAGAGCTGGAAGAATCTTGACTTTCCCAGTAGACTCAGGCAAAAGCAAACTGCTTCAGGATTCCCTAGCCTGCATATCTTCATTATTAATGATATTACACAAAGACACATTTGGACAAACTACCATATATACTCAAGTATAAGCCGACCCGAATATAAGCCGAGGCACCTAATTTTGCCACAAAAAAACTGGGAAAACTTGGACTCCAGTATAAGCCGAGGGTGGGAAATTTCAGAAATAAAAATAGATACCAATAAAATTACATGAATTGAGGCATCGGTAGGTTAAATGTTTTTGAATATTTACATCAAGCTCAAATTTAAAAGACTGTCCAACTCTGATCCAATCATTATTCTCATCTTCTTCAATTTAAACAGTCTTATGTATCCTTTTAATAATAATAGAGTAAAATAATATATGTAATAATAAATAGAGTAAAATAATAAATGCAATAATAATAATAAGATCAGAGTTACGTAATAAATGTATTAATAATAATAATAATAATAATAATAGAGTAAAATAAACATAATAGTAGCAACAATAATAGAGAAAAATAATAAATGTAATAATACCAATAATAATAGAGAAAAATAATCAATGTACCACATATTCTCAAGTATAAGCTGATCCAAATATAAGCCAACCAGGACCCTCACCCGAGTATAACCCGAGAGGGGCTTTTTCAGTCTTAAAAAAGGGCTGAAAAACTAGGCTCATACTCAAGTATATACAGTACATCAGAATATGGTCACGCTCTCAAAATGTCTTAAATTTCAAGTAGAAATCAATGTTGCAGGAGTTAAACCACACAAATGTGGAGGGCTGGCTGTACATCAAAAAGTAAAGGCAGAGCATGGGCTAGAGTTGATGCTTTCTGTAAGACTTAGTTTGCTATGATTTTGACCAACTGTGTTGTCCTCTGAGCTCAGAAATGTGATATTTGGGGCTGTAAATGCCAATAGCCACAAACCAACAAGAGTGGGGGGTTATGGGAGGTGTAGTCCAAAGGCTCACCATTCTGGGCTCCCATTAAGCTCTGACACTTTCTGGATCTGCTAAATATCATTTGGGGTAGGCAAGAACGCAATAAGACGCCTCTGTCCTTTGCCTTCGCTTTCTGGTGAGTTTTTAATCTGGAACTTTGGTTAGCACAATGCTTGCCAGGCAATTCCCTCATATGATTATATTCTCAATTCCATATCAAACACACCAAGGTTTTGGAAGCATGGCTTATCTAGAGGAATAGTCAAATCCACAAATCCTATTTTGTTAAAATGTTAAACATTGCAAAAAACCAACAACAACTAAAACCAAACTCACCTGGTAGAAGATGGTGCCACTTCCTTTGGAGAAGTCCGCATTGTCCCAAAACACGGCCACCATTGGTTTGGCCTCCCGACCATTAAATCCTCCAAGCGGTGGGTTAGGAGAGCTGGAAATGTCTGACTCAGAGACTGGGAAAATGATTTGCCCATTGTCTGTAAACTATATAGAAAAAGAGATATAAGTTAGGCAGATTCTGGAGGTTGCGGTTCAAAGTCTCACTTTTTCTACAAACATGGGTGTAATGAAGTTGTTGTTTTTTTTTAGTTTACAGATGCCATGTTTGACTGTGTTTTAAAAGGGTCAATATTTCAGTTACTCTGCACTCATGAGTTGGTTGCCATGGAGAAGTGGGCGGAGCCAACTGTCATTTTGGTGGAGAAGTGCAGGTTTGGAAAAGAAGCAGTTAGTCTGTGCCCTGATGAGATACAGTGAAGACTGACCCTCAGTTGAAGGGATCAGGGAGACTCAAATGCTTATTTTTGAGTCAATTTAAAATAAGTTTGGTGACTTATTTTAAAGTAGTCTGTCTCCTGATGAGGAACAGATAATCTGTGATTGTAATTCATAGGGTGACTGCAGTTTAGAGCAGTAAAGAAAGAAGTGACATTTTAAGAAGTTTGAAACACCTCATTCTAGCTTTGCAACTGTTAACCAAAGTGCCTCTAAAGAGAAAGTTACTGTAACCATTAAGCTTTTAAAAAAGCAGCCGTTAGTCTATGCCCTGCTGAGGTACAGTTAAGACTGATTCTCAGTTAGAGAATCAGGGAGACTCAAGTGCTTATTTGAGTCAGTTTAAAATAAGTTTGTTGGCTTATTTTAAGGTAGTCTGTTTCCAGATAAGGAACAGATAGTCTGTGATTGAAATTCACAGGGTGACTGCAGTTTAAAGTAGTAGAGAAGGAAGTGATATTTTAAGGAATTTGAAACACCTCAATATAGCTTTGCAACTGTTAATCTAAGTGCCTCTAAAGAGAAGTTACTGTAACCATTAAGCTTGTGCCTGAATAAACGTGTTATTGTTCTTTCTACCATCTAAGCTTCTGTCATCTATATTACCATCTAAAGCAAACAAGGAGAAAGAAGAAAAATAAAATTTATTTTTCCCGCATTATAAACATCTTTACCTCTGGTGGCAGCTTTTAAATAAAACATCTTTAATAACTAGTGGCAGCGGATATAAAATATATAATAATAATATAAATATAATTAATTAATAGAAACTCACCCACATCTCCGCAATTGGTATCAGAGGTGGGATTTTAAAAAGATTCCCCCCTGTCTGACATCTTTGCAATGGGTTAAACTAGATTGGGATGTACCATAAAGACGGGGACTTATATCTGACATCAAGGGATGCATCTACACTGTTGATGCAATGCAGTTTGATACCACTCTAACTGTCATAGTTCAATGCTATGGGATTGTGGGAACTGTAGTTTGATGAGGCACAGCATTCGTCAACTGATGAGGGTAAAGCAGTGTTTCTCAACCTGTGGCGTCCCCAGATGTTTTGGCCTTCAACTCCCAGAAATCCTAAGAGCTGGGATTTCTGGGAGTTGTAGGCCAAAACACCTGGGGACCCACAGGTTGAGAACCACTGGGCTAAAGACTTGATGAAACTACAGCTCCCAGGATCCCATAGCATTGAGCCAAGGCAGTTTAAGTGGCGTCAAGCTGCCTTAATTCTTCAATATAGATGCGCCCAAGGTTGGATAGGGTCAATCTCGATATGCAGTTGTGCATGAATTGCCCAATGCCAGCCTTGTGTTGCACAACTGAATACTCATTGAGATATGCGCCAATGCACATCTCCATGCATCCATGCACCCACCACATGCGTAACTCCAACATGGCACATCCTGCTATTTCCCATATTCCATAGCATCCAGCCATTGCAGTTAAAGTGGTGTCCAACTGCATTGTAGACATACCCAACAACAACCAAAGCTTCTCACCTGCTCAGGCCCCAGCAGAATGGGGATTTGCTTTCACACCTTCATAGCATTGTATCAGAACAAACAAATAAATCTGAAATAATTTATGACAGACTCACATAGAGGGAGTCGCGCAGTGTTTGTCCCAGTGGGATTCCGATCTCAGGCTTGAACAGCAGAGAGTTAAAATTCAGCTTCCTTTCCACGTATTCTTTATCCTTGGCCATTGGTCCGTATGGGAACAGGGATGCTGCATATAAAACACAGGCAGGTTAATTACTGAAAATGATGAACACTCTCAATTAAGAGAAATAATACCTGTGGACATAAAGGAACCCATTTAGCTAAATAGCCATTGAGAAGACTTCTCTCCCAAAATCTAGAAATGTTCCCAAATATTCTGACCCTTTTCTAGAAGACACAGTGAAGGCACCATAAGCCAGAAAATAGTAAACTTTTGCATATATAGCTTTGCCTCTGCATATGTCATATTAGCCTTTTTATATAGACAATGTAAACATTGTGTATGAACCAAAGTACAGTAGAGTCTCACTTATCCAACGTAAACGGGCCGACAGAAGCTTGGATAAGCGAATATCTTGGATAATAAGGAGGCATTAAGGAAAAGCCTATTAAACATCAAATTAGGTTATGATTTTACAAATTAAGCACCAAAACATCATGTTATACAACAAATTTGACAGAAAAAGTAGTTCAATACGCAGTAATGGTATGTAGTAATTACTGTATTTATGAATTTAGCACCAAAATATCATGATGTATTGAAAACATTGATTACAAAAATGCGTTGGATAATCCAGAACGTTGGATAAGCAAGACTCTACTGTAGTATGTGCAACAAAGGACCTGTGCCCCTCCCTTTTGAGCTGGTGCCTTTCTCCAGAAAGTTCCAAGGAGAGAAGCTAGCTCAGAGTAAACAAGTTAGGTCTCAGACATCACTTGTGACAAAATAGGTGTGGAAGGTGAGGAAGACCATCAGCAATTGGTCAAGTTTAGATAAGCCAAGATATATATTCTTTGTTAACTGCGACACGCTTTGCAGCAGCTATTTGTATGGTACAGACCTTGGTGTGTGTACGGCTGTTTTGCCTTATCATAGCTATGGGGCCGGGCTGTGGCGCAGGCTGGTGAGCAGTCTGCTGCAATAAATCACTCTGACTATGAGGTCATGAGTTCGAGGCCAGTCCGTGGCAGGGTAAGCACCTGTCAATTAAAAATTAAAAATAGCTCCTGCTCGTTGCTGACCTAGCAACCCAAAAGATAGTTGCATCTATCAAGTAGGAAATAAGGTACCACTTATAAAGTGGGGGAGGCAAGTTTAACTAATTTACGACCTGGAATGAGGAAGTGCCGTCAGAGTGGATGATGAAGCAGCTGCTCCCCCCTGTGGCCAGAATCAAACATCCCCTCAGGAGAAGGTTAAATTGCCTCTGCGTCTGTCTGTCTCTATCTCGGTTCTGTGTGTATATGGGCATTGAATGTTTGCCCTGTATGTATATAATGTGATCTGCCCTGAGTCCCCTTCGGGGTGAGAAGGGCAGAATATAAATACTGTAAATAAATAATAAATAAATAGCAATAAAAGGCTTGTTTTCTCTCTTTTTTCGCTCTCTTTAGAATTCTCATTTTTCCTCCCTTTGAATGCGCTGAACAGACTCGGGGACAAGTCTCTTACAACTCCAATTGGTAATGGCCTCCTATGTTTTGTGTCAATAGTTAATTATAAATGTACATTTAATAATGTCATGTTCTCAGTCATCCTTGGCTATTTGAAGCCTAGCCAGCCAATGGAGAGCAGGATGCTGGGAACTGTAGTCCAAGAACACCTGGATGACCGCAGCAGTACTATCAAATATGTATATACTGTAGTTGCTGGTGTGTAATTGCATATAAGGCATATCTGCCATAGTCAAGAGGAGTGGAAGGACTTCAAATCTACTACTAACAAGATTTGAGCATATAGGCCAGGCATGGGCAAAGTTGGGTCCTCCAGATGTTTTGGACTTCAACTCCCACCATTCCTAACAGCCTCAGGCCCTTTCCTTTCCCCCCTCAGCCGCTTAAGCGGCTGAGGGGGGAAAGGAAGGGGCCTGAGGCTGTTAGGAATGGTGGGAGTTGCAGTCCAAAACATCTGGAAGGCCCAAGTTCATCTATACCGGATATAAACCCATAAATAAATCAAATGCATGTGTAGATTCCCATCCAACCAACCTGAAAGTGAAGCTGCAGGGGCAGGGTTCATTGTGGCCGACTTGTCACTGGCAGTCATTGTTATCTTGGAATTTGGGGGACTTGAGTCGGGTTTGTTGCCTGGTTTCTTGCCATCTTCTTTCTCGTCTGGCTTTTTGCTGTCTTCTTTGTCTGACTTTTTGGCATCTTTTTTGTCTGACTTTTTGCTCTCTTTATCTAACTTCTTGATGTCATCTTTATCTGACTTTTTGGTATCTTCTTCATCTGACGTTTTGCTGCCTTTATCTGCCTTTTTGCTGTCTTCTTTATCCACCTTTGTTGTGTCTTTATTTGCCTTTTTGTTGTCCTCTTTATCTACTTTTTTGCTGTCTTCTTTCTTTCCTGACGTTTTGCTCTCTCCTCCCTTTTCAGGGAGCTTGCCCTCTTCCTTCTTCTTGGACGTCATGCTGGTAGTTTTTGTGGATTTCCCAGAGCTGGGACCAACTCCTGATGCTACAATTGAAGCACCAGATTTACTTGTAGAAGATGCTTTGGTTCCACCAGGTTTACCTTTGCTGACCACCGCAGTTGCAGAAGAATCAGGCAACAACGAGGTGCTGGAGCCACTCATAGATCCTGACTTTGTGGCCTCTGAGATGCTGTTGGAAGATGCAAGGACCGAGGTAGGTGACTTTCCAGAAAGTGTGTCTCCAGGACCTTCTGGGACGCCAACCTTTGAAGACGGAGAAGACATCCCAGCATTGACCTCAGGTCCTGATTCCGCAGGAGGCAATTGTGGTGTTGGTGGACACAACGTTGTGTCAGAGAGGGAAGGTTGAGCTTCATTGGATGCTGTGGATGTTCCCTTCTCAGCTGCTGAAACATCACCTCTTCCTTCAGAAGTTGTGGGAGATAAATCTTTGGTGTTCCCCACAGATGCTTCATCAGAAGAGCTTGAAAGTCCATTAAGTGAAGATCCAGTACCTTGGATGCCCAAATCTGTGGGGACAGAGTCCACTTTGCCTGGTTCTTTGCGAATCAATACAGCATCTCCTGCTTGATCCTGAGAAGATGGTTCTCCAGCCACATTTCCAGTGTTTTCAGAATCGTAGGATCCAAGTGGCTGGGTATCACTAGAAGAAGAGGATGCCATTCCTGATTGTTGATCTGTGCCTCCAGATCCAGATGATTGAAGAGAAGCCCCGATGCTATTGGATACCCCTGTGCCACTTCCCATGCCTCCTGCAAGGTTCTCCATATCTACTTCTGTCATTGGAGAAGAACTTAATCCAGTGTCGGTATAAGAAGGAGCAGGTTGCCCAGGTAGCGTCAATAGATCATTTTCTGCAACTCCTGGACTTGCCATGTTGTCACCAACATCTCCAGTCTGTGAGGGCATCAGGGATGGATCTCTAATGTCAGGGGTCTGGCCGGGTGTTCCTTGGATGGCCACAGCCCCATCAGGAGATGTGGAACCAGAAAGCAAGTTCTCTCCTGGAGGTTTGGAGACCACTTCCGTCACTGACCCATCATCAACTGGGGAGGACTGACTGAGAGGTTCTCCGTCATCCATTGGCCCAGAATTCCCTCCCAGATTTACTGTACTTTCTGGATTCTGGCCTGTCTCCGAAGAAGAAGTGGATTTGGTACCCACTGAATCCAAGCCAGCAGCAGGATAAGATTTTTCCTCACCAAGTCCTCCAGAGACCTCTTCACCAGTAGATGTCCCAAGTGACTGTGATCCTGTATCTGATGGAGATCCTTCTTCCTCCCCAGAAGCTGAAATTCCAGTTGTTTGTGCACCAGATGCCTGTGATTCCACATCATTGGTCAGCCCTTCATCTGGAGATGTCCCAGGTGACTTTGTGGCTGATGAACCTGAAGATATTATGTCCTCTTCCCTTGCAGCAGAAGAGCTTCCCCATTGCTCGGCTTCCGCAGAAGCTCCTGGCTCTGTTGCTGTTGCTTCAGCAGCATCTGGAGATGATTGAGATCCTACAGAACTTCCCAACCCCAAAACAGAATCTCCAACTCCTTCTTTGGAAAGAGAGGTTAGTGGTGACCTTGTGGCAGAAACATCTCCTGACTCTTCTCCTGCTTCAGCGCCTGCTCTATCTGCATATCCTGGAGGCAGCTGAGTTTCTTCACTAGTTGATGTTGGTGAACCAGATGTTGATAAGGCATCATTTTGTACGCCATCAGGAGAAGAAGGGCCTGGTTGTGCCTCTGTGCCTAGTGGAGTCAAGGATGATTCCTTCTCAGTTGTGCTGGAAAAGCTGCTTGGTTGTTCTGGCTCTGCACCATCTGGAGATGGTTGAGATCCTCCATCATTTCCTGACTCTGCACTGGCAGAGACCACCCCTTCTTCAGATGGAGAGGATGATTCTGCAGCTAATGGGGCCAAAGATGCTCCCATCCCACTCAGACTGGAGGAGCCATCTGATATTTTTACTTCACTAGAATCTCCAGGACCTTCTGTTGCACCATTGAGAGATTCCTGAGATCCTTCGGCAGCTGCAGACACAGAGGGGGGCACTTCTGCCTCTTCAGCAGACAGGAAGGGCTTCCCTTTCCCAGTTCCTCCAGATGTGTCTCCAGCTCCAGATGTTCCGGGTAACTCTGTGGAGGATAATTCTGAAGGTGTTTCCTCTTCATTTACAGGCGAAGAGCCTTCCCATTGTTCCACCTCATCAAAAGCTCCAGGACCTGTGTCACTATTGGTAGCACCGTCTGGGGATGGTTGGGATTCCACTGGTATCCCTGAGAAGGAAGTGTCCACTCCTTCAGTAGAAGATGGTTTCATCCCACTCGTAACAGAAATGTCTTTGGGTTCTTTTCCTGCCTCAGAAGCTGACTCAGATCCCATTTTCAGTGTGTCATCTGGGGACAACTGAGACTCCTCATTCTCTCCTGGTGGTGAAGCATTCATTTCTACTCCATCAGAAGCTGATTGTGATGCTGTGTCCAATGGAGCCATAGATGTTTCCTCTTCCTTCACATTGGAAGAATCTTCTGATTGTTCTGCCCCCTCAGGAGCTGTATCATCTGGAGACAGTAGAGGTTCCTCACCATCTTCCAAGCTGGAGCCAGCACTTCCCAGCCTTTCAGTGGAGAGCAACACGTTTTGTGGTTCTGCAGATGATGGATCCAAAGTTGCTACCTTCTCATCCACACTAGAACTATTTTCCAATTCTTGGCTCACCCCTTGTGAAGCTGTATCATCTGGAGATTGTTGAGGTTGCTCACCATCTTCCAAGCTGGAGCCAGCACTTCCCAGCCCTTCCGTGGAGGGCAAGACAGTTTGTGACTCTGTGGCTGATGGATCCAGAGATGTTTCCTTCCCAGAAGCTACAGACCCTGATTGTAATGCATTATCTGGAGATGGCTGGTAGGAATCGCCTGATTGAACTCCTGATAGTTTTGAAACAAGCAACGAATTTGACGTTTTGCCTGAACCAGAAGGAGAGCCTTCTCCTGAGGCCGCACTTGTTGCAGATGTCTCTCCATCCTTTTCCGAAGAAGTTGGAGCAGAAGGTGGGCTTGGGGAGCCTTCTCCTTCTTCAGCCTCTGAAGTGAAAGACTCAGAAGATGTACCATCAAGAAGTGTAGGAGATGTTCCCCCTGATAGTCCTTCAACTTTTGTTGAGGTCTCACTGCCTGCAATAAAGGGAGAAAAGTCTCCAGAACCATCATCTGTTATTTCTGAAGAACGTTGTGCACTTGTTGCCATTCCATTTTCTGAAGTTGGTGCTAGCTCTGAGGACGGAGTATTGATTTTATCCAGATTGTTGCTCTCTGAAAAAGTCCCCTTATTAGCTTCTGACTCGGAAGGAGCTCCTACCGTCACATCTCCAGAGGGTACAGTTTCTCCACTGGTTCCAGAAAATGTTGCTCCATCAGTAGCTGATCCAGTGTCTGCAGTGGATGGGGCAGAAGGTACTTCCTCCTCAACAGAGCCATCTGGTTCCTGAGACCCATCAGTAGCTTCCAAGTCTGCTTGCATGTTATCCTCTGGTTGGGAAGCATCTGGAGACCCAAATGAGTTACTTGATGGAGCTTCTGTTGAAGCAGATTCTGAAGCCACTGCATTCTCTACAGGTGATGGACTTGAAGATTCTCCATCCTCCAAGGACCCTGAACCTCCGACAGGCAGCGGTGTTCCTTCTGTTGAATCCAGCTCAGCATCAGATGGTGGGGAATCTGTCCTGCTCTCTCCTTCCTCATTTGAGGCTGATCCAGAAGTAGCACCTGGTTCTGGAACTGCTGTACTCTCTTCAGAAAGAGGACCTGCATTTCCAGAGTTTTCTTCTCCTTGCCCTTCAGAAGAAGCACCAGTCTGTGATGGGGTGAAGGCTGTTTCTCCAGAAGCTTCTTGATCATTGGCTGCTGCTTCATACTCTGGAGCAGAAGGAGAAGTTGTTTCCATGTCCTTCAAACCTTCTAGTTCCTCTCCTGCCACCTCGGCAGAACTACCTGGTGTCATCTCTGAAGGAGTAATTTCACTCTGGACAGCAGCACCATCAGATATGGTAGGTTGCTCATTTTCTGCCAGTTTTGAATTGGTTGTTTCCTCCCCAGGCTTCAATGGTGAGGTTGTTCCAAGTCCTACAGAAACATCTCCCTTCGGCACTTCTGTTGCTGAAATACCTCCCTCTGGTATCTCAGTTCTCTCTTCTTGCTGAGGAGATGCCAAGGTGAAAGGTATTTCATTGTTGCTTGGTGTTCCGGAGCCTTCCTCTGCTTCTTCTTTAGTTACAGAGACTGTCTGCATCTCATCATCTTCTGGCAACAGAGAAGAATAACCTGGAGGCATGGAAAGCCCAAATGGAGGAGCTGGTGTTGCATCAGAATCCAGATCTGAAGGTCTTGAAGGAAGGTCATTCGGATAGGCTACACTGGGAAGAAGGTCTGCTGGACTACCTGCCGGAGGGGAATTAGATGTTTCTGGACCCTTGGGGTCTTCTGATTCTTCAGGGGTGACGTCAGTTGGGCTTTCTGGGCCCATCTCTGGTTCTTCCCAGGATGGAATGATGGTTGGCTCTGCCTCATTGCCAGGAACTGGGACTGAAACGGAGGCATCTGAGTCACCCCTTCCATCTGCAATGGTTGATTCTGCACCTGGGTTGTCCTCACTGCTGGGAGATGGTTGAATGGAAACAGTGGCAGGCTCACTCAACTCTGAGGACCCAACAGGTATGTTCCTTGGTGGTAGCAAATCCAGAGGTGGCAATGAGGGAGATGGTTCTTCTTCTGCAGTGCCATCCCCTGAGGTTGGTGGAACCAAGTGTCCATCGTTGGCAGGAGTTGCTCCTGGTTCTTCCATGGGTAGTTCTTCTGTGAAAGGAGCAGGTGGGGTGGACAATGGAGCCACTGCCTCGCTGTTAGCATCTGGGAAAGGTTGTGGTGTTTCACCTTCCCTACCTGGAGTACCTTTCCATGAAGCAAGCGTTGGGTTTAGTTCACTGTCTCTATTTGTTTCTCCGGTGGTGGCATCCAAGGTCTTCTCACCCAAACCATCTTCATTGGCAGATGCGGGGACAAATGAAGAATCAGTTACAGCGGCATTGGCATCTGATACAAGTTCTGTAGTTTCTGGCCCATCATCCGAAAAGGAAGGGGAAAGAACTTCTACGGAGCTTGGGATAGGTGGAGTGGTTTGAACTGTCCCCTTTTCTAAAAATGTCTTTGAAGAATTTCCTTGGGGTGAGGCTTCCTTTTCCATACCAGGGACCTCTGTGGCCCCATCTATCTCTTCTCCTGGAGGTGGGATTTCAACTTGGTTGGTCGCCTTAGTTGCAGAATCAACCTTGGAGGCCAACACAGAATTCTGCATTTCTCCTTCTAGAGGATCTGGGGTGTTCTCCTCCCTCTCGGTGCCTGGCTTTCCTTCAGAGGTTCCTAAAGCTCCTGCTGTTGAGACTGTGCTTTGAATCGTGAAGGTCTCCTCCGTGGTGCTTGCCGTGGTGGGATCAAAATAGTCACTGCTGGTCCACCAGGAGAGAGGGTAGTCGTCCGTGAAGCCATCTGCTTCTGTGGCTGGCCAGTCGGTGGCAACGGGAATGGCTGCCGCCAGCCCGGGCTCTGGAAGGAAGCAACAAAGTGCCATTAAATTTCCACATTCACATTGAAAAGCTTTTAAAAATCGTATCTGTTGCACCTCAGGTTAGCTTCACCTTGCTCAAGACACCAGACTGTACACCAAAAGTAGTGAAACGTAAAAAGGATAGTATGGTATGTAATGTGTGAGTACTATGTTAGTAATGTAATATTATCTTCTATATAAACAACTTTTAGTGGCACTTGTTATGCAAGCTGCCAAAGAAGGGGATTATGGTATCTAATTAACATCAATCAAAATTGGATTTGATTAGAAACAGTGATAGATCATAGCCCTCTAGAATCTCTTACATTTACTGATAGTATATACAATCTTACAATCTTATCCAATCTAGAGACTACAACAGTTTTATGTTAAGACTTATGTGAAGGGTTGTCTTGTTATACATATATATGTTAAGAACTGTTTATTTACCTCGATTTAACGCTGCGACAACTATTTTGATTGTTATTAAGTCAACAATAAGACTTTGTCTGGTTTTGATTTCTATTTGACAGAAGTGACACTGAAACTATAAAGAGGAATAGTTTTCCATAATACCTTTGTAAGTGTTGCTGAGTGTATTCCATTTATGTTAAGAATTATACTAATGTAGTCAAAGTGAATACAGGTAGTGGAAACCTAAAGTAAAGTATTCATTGTAATATATGCTATCAGTAAATGTAAGAGATTCTAGAGGGCTATGATCTACCACTGTTTCTAATCAAATCCAATTTTGATTGATGTTAATTAGATACCATAATCCCCTTCTTTGGCAGCTTGCATAACAAGTGCCACTAAAAGTTGTTTATATAGAAGATAATATTACATTACTAACATAGTACTCACACATTACATACCATACTATCCTTTTTATGTTTCACTGTAGACTATAGACATCTGCGTTTTGAGTTGTACACCAAAAGTAGTCTTTTGTAGTTTATTCGGCAATAGGAAAAGATAGTTCATAAAAGGCAAACGTTCAGTTCCAAAAGATAGTTGCAAAAACAAGGCTGTAAGAACAAATCCATGGAAACATTAGGCATGAAACAAGGTCCTTTCAAATAAAACCAAAGTCCCAGAAATGAGTATACATCCAGGCTACAAGATAATACAGGAAAGCAGACTTGGTTCTTGATTCAAGCGAGGAAATTGCATTGACGAAGATTTTATTGCGCCAAATTGCTATGTGTGTGTGTGTAAAGAAATCCTTGCAAAGTTGCTTGCATGAGATCTCTTCAAAAGGGGAGTTGAGCTTTTTGCAGAGGCAAGCCACGCCTCAAACAATGTATCAGTTTGCTGGCAGATGGCTTGGTTTGTCAGTGGGGAATCTGGGCTTGTAGGGAGAGCACAGAAAAGACAGGCTCTCTAGCTACGGTCAAGTAGCAGTTTAAATATGCTATGCTGTATATATTGAATGCTGATTGATTAGTTATTGATCCTATGCAACGACAAGGACGTTGTACGATTGCTGAACTGTTTATTTGACTTCAACTCAACAAGTTTTCTTTGTTCTTTTAATTCCTCTGCCTGATCTGAGTCTTTTGTACATGGTGTTAACTGGACGCTGCTGGTTCCGCTATACACACACCTGCTAACAGATTTCCCTCTCAGCAGACTGTTTTAATAGCATAACATGAAGGCATTTCTTTGCCCTTTGACCTCCCTCTTATTTGCTATTCTGAGACTTCTGTGCAACCCCGAAATTCCAGATGACTGGCCCGATCTAGAGAAGCGGCCTCATCGCTTTCACTTTCAAGGCTTCGTTAGTGTTATCAGGCTGAGGCTGGGAGCTGCTCTCCCTTTCTGCTTCTTGCACCTGAAAACCATCATCAGTAACAACATCATTTCTTCCCAAGGGAAAGCCTCCCTGCTCCTCATCTCCCACAGCAAGAACACTCTGCACCTGAATCCCGTAATTCCCGTCAGAGTCATCCTGAAACTCATCCTGAACCTGAATCCCATCATTCTGAAACTGCATCCCAGAATCCTCATCAGAGTCACACAAAGGCTGAGTCACAACAGTATCCCTGTTTTTCCCCTCTCTTAATTTTTGTGTTAGACAGTCCATTTGTATTACAGTAGAGTCTCATTTATTCAACATAAACGGGCCAGCAGAATGTTGGATAAGTGGATATGTTGGATAATGAGGCATTAAGGAAAAGACTATTAAGCATCAAATTAGGTTATGATTTTACAAATTAAGCACCAAAACATCATGTTATACAACAAATTTGACAGAAAAAGTAGTTCAATACGCAGTAATGCTATGTAGTAATTGCTGTATTTACAAATTTAGCACCAAAATATCACAATGTTTTGAAAACATTTACTACAAAAATGCGTTGGATAATCCAGAACGTTGGATAAGTGAGTGTTGGATAAGTGAGACTCTACTGTATATCCATAACTTTGACTAACCATTCCTCTGTAGTCGGCATTCTCTTTTCTTTCCAGACTCTAGCTAATAAGAGCCTGGCCACTGTATTCACATGGAAGAGTACTCTATCTTGATTTTCATTCAACTTATTATTCATTAATCCTAATAGATATGTTTCTGGTTCTAGTTGGAATTTTATTTTTAATATTTCTTGTGTCTTTGTATGTATGTATGTATGTATTTATGAACAGACTAGTCAGGCTTCAGAGACTTTGCTAAGAAAAATGGAACAACTTTCATAACAGATCCGTCTTGCATATGAAGGATAATTCAATAAATGGGAGCTAAAAAAAGAAAGGAACACAATAAAAAGACAAAAGAAGATCTCTTGAAACAAAGATGGGAAGTCAAACCATACACCTATATTTTATTTTATTTTATTTGTTTTCTTCTCTTTTTTCCCTAACTGCCTTCCTCCTTATCATTACTTTCTTTACTAAATCTTTACAGAGTTCTTTCTTTCTTCCACCGTGGACTTTCAACATATATATATATATAAACCCCACTTGCCTAGTTTCCAACAGAGCTCACAACTTCTGAGGATGCCTACCATAGATGTGGGTGAAATGTCAGGAGAGAATGCTTCTGAAACATGGCCAGACATCCTGGAAAACTCACAGCAACACACTGATTCCGACCATGAAAGCCTTCAACAACACAAACCATGAAAACATATTCAAAGTCAAATCTTGCTCTGCTTTCTGACAATGTGTTTTTTAATCATGCAACACTACGAGGGTTGAGTGAAAAGTAATGCCTCCACCTTCGTAACTCCTGAACAGACGGCAGTCCTGGTCTGCGGCAGGTCCTGGCTTGTTCAGTAGGCTCTCCTCTACAGTTCCATTTCTAAGGACTGTTTAAAATGTCATTTAAGAAATAGTTACCTTTGGAACAATGTATACTGAAATAAGTTATGTATGGCAAAAATAGTTAATTGTTATGATGTATCAAAAAGAAATAAAAAATAAAAAAAACACACAACCATTGAATGCTAAGGCTTCCCCGTCTGCGCAGGGTTCCATACTTCGCACTTTAACAACACAGCCGTTCAATGCTAAGGCTTCCCTGTCTGCTCAGGGTTCCATACTTCTCACTTTAACAACACAACCGTTCAATGCTAAGGCTTCCCCGTCTGCGCAGGGTTCCATACTTGGCACTTTAACAACACAACTGTTCAATGCTAAGGCTTCCCCGTCTGCGCAGGGTTCCATATTTCTCACTTTAACAACACAACCGTTCAATGCTAAGGCTTCCCCGTCTGCGCAGGGTTCCATACTTCTCACTTTAACAACACAACCGTTCAATGCTAAGGCTTCCCCGTCTGCGCAGGGTTCCATACTTCTCACTTTAACAACACAACCGTTCAATGCTAAAGCTTCCCCGTCTGCGCAGGGTTCCATACTTTGCACTTTAACAACACAACCGTCCAATGTTAAGGCTTCCCCGTCTGCGCAGGGTTCTATACTTCGCACTTTAACAACACAACCGTCCAATGCTAAGGCTTCCCCGTCTGCGCAGGGTTCCATACTTCGCACTTTAACAACACAACCGTTCAATGCTAAGGCTTCCCTGTCTGTGCAGGTTCCATACTTTGCACTTTAACAACACAACCGTTCAATGCTAAGGCTTCCCCGTCTGTGCAGGGTTCCATACTTCGCACTTTAACAACACAACCGTTCAATGCTAAGGCTTCCCTGTCTGTGCAGGTTCCATACTTTGCACTTTAACAACACAACCGTCCAATGCTAAGGCTTCCCCGTCTGTGCAGGGTTCCATACTTCGCACTTTAACAACACAACCGTCCAATGTTAAGGCTTCCCCGTCTGCGCAGGGTTCTATACTTCGCACTTTAACAACACAACCGTCCAATGCTAAGGCTTCCCCGTCTGCGCAGGGTTCCATACTTCGCACTTTAACAACACAACCGTTCAATGCTAAGGCTTCCCTGTCTGTGCAGGTTCCATACTTTGCACTTTAACAACACAACCGTCCAATGCTAAGGCTTCCCCGTCTGTGCAGGGTTCCATACTTCGCACTTTAACAACACAACCTGTTATGGTTGAGCCTTCGGGCTCTGGTAATGGAAGAAGGGGTCGTAAGACTCCTCGAGAGTCAGACACTCTCAAGGAGCGTGAAAGAAAACGGCTCCGGGATTTGTTTGCAGAGCCGACACATGAGGACTCATTTGAGGGTTTTTCTCAGGGTTTGGAGGAAGAGATGGTCAGCTCGGAGGAGGATGACATGGAATGGACTCGTGTGAGGGAGGATTTGGGTGTTGGGGAAACAGGCAATGAAAGCGTGGGAGGTGATTGGCGGGTTGCAGGATCAGACCCATGGACTGGTTGGAGGGATGGAGCGGGATCCACAGATGGGGATGCTGTGGGGCGTAGTCATAGGTGCTTAAGCTCTGATGAGGATGATGATGTTGGGGCGTCTGGAATTGGGATGGCAGCTGACAGCGATGATGAGCTTGAACTGGGATAAAATGGGGTTTGGGACCAATGTCTAATTGCGTTGGGCAAGGTAATCTGGACGGACGCTTGGGCTTTTGTTGGGGAACTTCCTGAAGACGGGTGTGATTCGCTACTGGATACCTTGAACCTCTGTCGTCTTTTTGACGGGCAATACCTACTTACACTGGATTGACGCTGGACTGACTGACTACGATTCCGGATTAACCCTGCTGCTGGCTATCGGTGAGACCTTTGGATTCCTTGACGACTACGCTTGGCTATTGATCTTCTGGACCGGATTGGGACCCTGCTGACTGCCGTTACCCTAAACCTGAATCCTGACTACGACCACGCTTTCGTTCGCTGCAGGGAGGAATAAACAAGCCTGTTTTACTCCCCTGCTGTTTCTGAGTAGCAGAGAGGAATCTGCTACCAGTCTTTTGTTTACATTCTAACTCCTGTTGATCCTCTTTTGTTTGCATTGTTTGCCAAGCTGAAGTAAGCACTTTGATTTAATCCGGATTACACTGCTGTTTAACCCGGTTTATCCTTTTGAACCATTTAAGCTCAAACTGAGCTGTTTTTTGTTATTTATCCCACTGAAGTCAAGTGTTTGCCCTGTTCTTTGTTTCCTACGGGCGTTTTTAGTTCTGTAACCTCAATAAACTGAGTTTTGTTTTACTTGCTGGCGTTCTGTCTCTGACACAACCATTGAATGCTAAGGTTTCCCCGTCTGTGCAGGGTTCCATACTTCGCACTTTAACAACACAACCATTGAATGCTAAGGTTTCCCCGTCTGTGCAGGGTTCCATACTTCACACTTTAACAACACAACCATTCAATGCTAAGGCTTCCCCGTCTGCGCAGGGTTCCATACTTTGCACTTTAACAACACAACCGTTCAATGCTAAGGCTTCCCCGTCTGCGCAGGGTTCCATACTTTGCACTTTAACAACACAACCGTTCAATGCTAAGGCTTCCCCGTCTGCGCAGGGTTCCATACTTTGCACTTTAACAACACAACCGTTCAATGCTAAGGCTTCCCCGTCTGCGCAGGGTTCCATACTTTGCACTTTAACAACACAACCGTTCAATGCTAAGGCTTCCCCGTCTGCGCAGGGTTCCATACTTTGCACTTTAACAACACAACCGTTCAATGCTAAGGCTTCCCCGTCTGCGCAGGGTTCCATACTTCACACTTTAACAACACAACCGTCCAATGCTAAGGCTTCCTGCGAAATGGAACTGTAGAAGAGAGTCTACTGAACAAGCCAGGACCTGCCGCAGACCAGGACTGCCGTTTGTTCAGGAGTTATGAAGGCGGAGGCATTATTTTTCATTCAACCCTCGTATTATGGACCAGCCTTTAAATGTTGTACCAGTGTTTTCTGCTAAAGGCTTCTAATTATTTTGAAAACATTGTATTGTTTTATTTCTAAGGGGACAAGTTTGTTCATCAGGTTTAGCAGTTTGGCCAACGCTTTGTTGACAGACGGAATAATACATTCTTTACAGTGTCTGGCATAAACTATTTGAATAGGTGTTATGGCATTTTGAAATAAAACAATATCATCAATAAGAATAATATTGGTTTATCGTTCTGCTGGAACTTCTCCTTTTCTCCAAAGGACATTCTCAGATATGATTGGCAGGGGTTCTGAAATGACTTCTGTCCATTCTTTTAATGCCCTTGGAAGTAGTTCATAAAGTCCTGGAGACTTGAATTGTTTTGAGCAGCCAGAGATTCCTGTATCACCGAACTGAAGGGTAACTTGTGACTCATTTATTCCAAGCTCTCAGATACAACTCATAGTCTGCTGTTCTAATGTGTGTCCTGTCATGATGCTAAATCTTCGTTGGGGAAGATAATAAATAAAATCATAAAAGTGGAAGAGTCCCCTAAAGACCATCCAGTCCAATCAACTACAAAGCACCCCAGACAGATAGCCACCCAGCCTCTTTTTAAAAGCCTCAGGGACTCAGGGCAGATCACATTGTACACATACAGTAGAGTCTCACTAATCCAAGCCTCGCTTATCCAAGCCTCTGGATAATCCAAGCCATTTTTGTAGTCAATGTTTCCAATATATCGTGATATTTTGGTGCTAAATTCGTAAATACAGTAATTACAACATAACATTACTGCGTATTGAACTACTTTTTCTGTCAAATTTGTTGTATAACATGAAGTTTTGGTGCTTAATTTGTAAAATCATAACCTAATTTGATGTTTAATAGGCTTTTCCTTGATCAGTCCTTATAATCCAAGATATTCGCTTATCCAAGCTTCTGCTGGCCCGTTTAGCTTGGATTAGTGAGACTCTACTGTATAAGTCAAACATTCAATGCCATATAAACATAGAACAGAGACAGAGACAGACTCAGAGGCAATTTAAACCTTCTCCAGCTTCCAGCTTCCTGAGGGTATGCTTGATTCCGGCCACAGGGGAGCAGCTGCTTCATCATCCACTGCGACAGCAACTTCCTCATTCCAACGGCGGCAGGGTGATTTTTATGGTGTTGTAAATTAGCCTCCCCACATGTAAGTGGTACCTAAATTTCCTACTTGATAGATGCAACTATCTTTCGGGTTGCTTAGGTCAACAATGAGCAGGGGCTATTTTTTTATTTTAATTGTCGGGTGCTCACCCCGACACGGGCTGGCCTCGAACTCACGACCTCTTGGTCAGAGTGATTTATTGCAGCTGGCTGCTAACCAGCCTGCGCCACAGCCCGGCTGTTAATAGCCTAGCTTGCTGCCCACTTAAGCAGCTCGAAAACACTTGCGGCTGTAAGTAGAGAATCTAGGTACAGTAGAGTCTCACTTATCCAAGCCTCGCTTATCCAACATTCTGGATTATCCAACGCATTTTTGTAATCAATGTTTTCAATATATCGTGATATTTTGGTGCTAAATTCATAAATACAGTAATTACTACATAGCATTACTGCATACTGAACTACTTTTTCTGCCAAATTTGTTGTCTAACCTGATGTTTTGGTGCTTCATTTGTAAAATCATAACCTAATTTGATGTTTAATAGGCTTTTCCTTAATGCCTCCTTATTATCCAACATATTCACTTATCCAACATTCTGCCGGCCCGTTTATGTTGGATAAGTGAGACTCTACTGCACCACTTAATGCGGGGAGGCTAATTTAACTTAATTTACGACACCATAAAACTGCCAGTGGTGTGCGAAGAGCAATGAAAAAGTACAACCATCAAAAGGACTCGGTGTCACAGCGGATGATAAAGTGTAGCCGGAATCAAGTAGACCCTCATGAAGCCGGAAGCTGGAAAATGTTAAATTGCCTCTACTGTCTGTCTATATATGTCTAATAATGTGGTTGAATGTTTGCATTGCAATCTGCCCTTCGGAATGAGAAGGGCGAAATATAAATACTGTAAATAATAATAATAATAATCATCATCATCATCATAATCATAATCATAATCATAATACATGACACAGTCCTAGACACTTGGGAAGTGTTCGATTTGTGATTTTGTGATACAAAATCCAGCATATCTGTCTTGTTTGCTGTGTCATACAATAATAATAATAATAAAATAAATAAATTATCAACACCTCCCTTCAACTGCGGTGCCCAGAACTGGACACAGTGCGATTCCAGGTAAAATGGTCTGACCAGTGACCAGAGTGGACACTGGATAGCATAGTCCACTATTGGTCAGCTCTGGCTCTTTAGAGTGTTTTTCATAATCTTTAGCAATTTGAACCCACTGCTCTATATCCGGAGTTGCGGGAAGCAAACTTCCTCTATATGACATCCTTCCAAATATTTAAACAGGGCTATCACGTCGCCTTTTGACCTTCCAAACTAAATATACTCAGCTTCCTGAGCCTCTCCTCGGAGGGATTCATAGTTTCCAGACCTTTGACCATTTTAGTTGCTCTGTTATTCCAGGTGAAGAGTTCTGACTGAAGCAGAAAAGAGTGCGACTAGTATGACTTCCCTCTATTGAGACACGATATACAGCCTAGAATCGTATTGGCCTTTTGAGCTGCTGCATCACAGTGTTGGCTCATGGTAAGACAAGTATATGCCTAAGCCTCTATTATTCCAGGTAAAAAACAGACGAGAGTGGGACTAATACGACTTCCCTCGATCGAGACATTATATACTATTGATGCAGCCTAGAATCGCATTGGCCTTTTGTGCTGCTGCATCACAGTGTTGGCTCATGGTAAGACAAGTATATGCCTAAGGCTCTATTATTCCAGGTAAAAAACAGACGAGAGTGGGACTAATACGACTTCCCTCGATCGAGACATTATATACTATTGATGCAGCCTAGAATCGTATTGGCCTTTTGAGCTGCTGCATCACAGTGTTGGCTCATGGTAAGACAAGTATATGCCTAAGGCTCTATTATTCCAGGTAAAAAACAGACGAGAGTGGGACTAATACGACTTCCCTCGATCGAGACATTATATACTATTGATGCAGCCTAGAATCGTATTGGCCTTTTGAGCTGCTGCATCACAGTGTTGGCTCATGGTAAGACAAGTATATGCTTAAGGCTCTATTATTCCAGGTAAAAAACAGACGAGAGTGGGACTAATACGACTTCCCTCGATCGAGACATTATATACTATTGATGCAGCCTAGAATCGCATTGGCCTTTTGTGCTGCTGCATCACAGTGTTGGCTCATGGTAAGACAAGTATATGCTTAAGGTTCTATTATTCCAGGTAAAAAACAGACGAGAGTGGGACTAATACGACTTCCCTCGATTGAGACATTATATACTATTGATGCAGCCTAGAATCGTATTGGCCTTTTGAGCTGCTGCATCACAGTGTTGGCTCATGGTAAGACAAGTATATGCCTAAGGCTCTATTATTCCAGGTAAAAAACAGACGAGAGTGGGACTAATACGACTTCCCTCGATCGAGACATTATATACTATTGATGCAGCCTAGAATCGCATTGGCCTTTTGAGCTGCTGCATCACAGTGTTGGCTCATGGTAAGACAAGTATATGCTTAAGGCTCTATTATTCCAGGTAAAAAACAGACGAGAGTGGGACTAATACGACTTCCCTCGATCGAGACATTATATACTATTGATGCAGCCTAGAATCGCATTGGCCTTTTGAGCTGCTGCATCACAGTGTTGGCTCATGGTAAGACAAGTATATGCTTAAGGTTCTATTATTCCAGGTAAAAAACAGACGAGAGTGGGACTAATACGACTTCCCTCGATCGAGACATTATATACTATTGATGCAGCCTAGAATCGCATTGGCCTTTTGAGCTGCTGCATCACAGTGTTGGCTCATGGTAAGACAAGTATATGCTTAAGGTTCTATTATTCCAGGTAAAAAACAGACGAGAGTGGGACTAATACGACTTCCCTCGATCGAGACATTATATACTATTGATGCAGCCTAGAATCGCATTGGCCTTTTGAGCTGCTGCATCACAGTGTTGGTTCATGGTAAGACAAGTATATGCTTAAGGCTCTATTATTCCAGGTACAAAACAGACGAGAGTGGGACTAATACGACTTCCCTCAATCAAGACATTATATACTATTGATGCAGCCTAGAATCGCATTGGCCTTTTGTGCTGCTGCATCACAGTGTTGGCTCGTCCAAAACACCTGGAGGGCCCAAGTTTGCACATAGGAAATTCCCTGGAAAATAAATATAAACCAAACGCATAACACAAGAAGGCAACATACCACACAGCAGGCAAACCCAGAGGCACAGGAAGGTCCAAAGCATTTCTTTTTGCGTCTCCATCCACCGGCGAATTCAATTTGGTTTAAGATTGGGTGGAAGTCCTTTGTCAGGACTTAGTGGACCGTCTCTCGTCCCGTTTCGGGTATTTATAGTTCACCTGGACCAGGTGAGTGGGTTGTTGGGTGGCTGGAGCCACTCCTCTCCTCCCGCCCATCTTTTCCAACCTGCTTATTTCTTGCTAATGTACACACACACACAAAGCTGGAGCAAACCAGGTATGCCTTGCTAAAAGTCCCTGCAAGGGGAAGAACACACAGTGGAAAATCAAAAAGACTCGGACGTGGCTCCTGGGCATTTCATAGACAGGGACCAAATAGTCAAGTTAGTTAAATAAACAAGCAAGGAAAGGCTGCAGCACTTTGCTTTTGACGGAGCCAACTGTGGAGGACAACACTTAGAATATTTTTTTGTATCAGGAGCAACTTGAGAAACTGCAAGTCGCTTCCGGTGTGAGAGAATTGGCCGTCTGCAAGGACGTTGCCCAGGGGATGCCCGGATGTTTTACCATGCTCTGGGAGGCTTCTCTCATGTCCCTGCACTGCAAACTGATTCAACCGGGGGCCGGGCTGTGGCGCAGCTGGCTAGTAACCAGCTGCAATAAATCACTACTGACCGAGAGGTCATGAGTTCGAAACCCGGTCGGGTTAAGCCCCCGACCATAAATAGCCCGGCTTGCTGTTGACCTATGCAGCCCCGAAAGACAGTTGCATCTGTCAATTAGGGAAATTTAGGTACGCTTTATGCAGGGAGGCTAGTTTAACTAATTTACAACATCATAAAACTGCCGGAGCCCCCCGATGGCGTAGTGGACTAAGTGACTTGAAGGTTGGGTTGCTGACCTGAAAGCTGCCAGGTTCGAATCCCACCCGGGGAGAGTGTGGATGAGCTCCCTCTATCAGCTCCAGCTCCATGCGGGGACATGAGAGAAGCCTCTCATAAGGATGGTAAAAACATCAAAAACATCCAGGCGTCCCCTGGGCAACGTCCTTGCAGACGGCCAATTCTCTCACTCCAGAAGCGACTCAGGTTGCTCCTGACACGAAACAAAAAAAAAACTGCCAGCAAAACACGAGGAATGGAATGAGGAAGTACAGCCACTAGTGGACAGTGAAGCAACAGCTCCCCCTGTGGCCGGAATCGTGAAGCTGGAAAAATGAAAAGAAAAAAAAAGTTAAATGCCTCTGTGTCTGTCTATATATGTTGTTTGTCTGTTGGCATTGAATGTTTTCCATATATGTGTTCATTGTAATCCGCCCTGAGTCCCCTTCGGGGTGAGAAAGAAGGGCGGAATATAAATACTGTAAATAAAATAATAAAATAAATAAAACCATAGCAGAGCACTTGATGAACCAACCTGGACACAGTATATTATTTGAGAACACAGAAATGCTTGACCACTCCAACCACTTATCATGTCAGACTACACAGAGAAGCCATTGAAATCCACAAGCATGTGGATAGACAATTTCAACAGAAAGGAGGAAACCATGAAAATGAACAAAATCTGGCTATCAGTATTTTTTAAAAAAACTCAAAAACTAGAACAGTAAATAAGAAGCAACACTCTGAAAACAGAGGAGTTCCAGACATGAATCAACCAGGGGCAGCTAACGACTCTGAACAAAGGATGCTCCCAGGCAGGAAGAAGCCAGGAGATGAAGCTATTCAATGCTAATTTAGGTGGTTAACTACAACATTCACACTGGCCTCCAACTGACAAAGAGTTCTTCTCTCACCCTGGACTTTCCACAGATATATATAAACCTTCCTTGCTTAGTTTCTCCATATATCTCATAGTCTCAGAGGATGCCTGCCATAGATGTGGGCGAAATGTCAGGAGAGAATGCTTCTGGAACATGGCCATACAGCCTGGAAAAAACATCTTCTCTCAAATCTATCTCTATAATAAAACTCAAAGTGTGTATGTTTGTGGGTGACGTATTTCCAAGACAGCTTTAACGATGACCCCCACTGATTATCTGGACCACACTTGGCACACATACCCAGCATGCCCAACTTTGAATACTGGCAGGGTTGCAGGTAATTGATCTTGGATACTGGGTGTTATAGTTCACTCACATCCTTATGCATTTTTTTTAATGGAAGCATTCATAAAACCCCAAAATAAACAATAAGAACTTTAAATATTTGTCATTGCAAAATTCCTAACCCGGGCATCGCCAAGTACCCAGGCTAGTATGTAATAAATTGAATGCAATCTATATATATAAAAGAGTGATGGCATCAGGGCAGCAGACGAAACAACAAAACTACAGGCCCCCCAACCTCAAAATTTGACAACGCAACCCATCATTCACGGCTCTAGGTTGATACAACAAAAAAGAAAAGAAAAACAAAGTCCTAATTACAGGGAGAGGAATAATAGTTTTTATCCAATTGCTGCCAGTTTGAAGGCTAAGCTCCGCCCACTTGGTCTCCTAGCAACCCACTCAGCCCAGGGGACAGGCAGAGTTAGGCCTCACTTAGGCCTCTTCCACAGATTATCAGATTTTAACGGGATTATATGGCAGTGTAGACTCAAGGCCCTTCCACACAGCTATATAACCCATTTAGAATCTTATATTATCTGCTTTGAACTGGATTATCTTGACTCCACACTGCCATATAATCCACTTTGGTGTGCATACTAAACATAAAGACAATCATACAACAGACATTCAATACTACCACTACCTCAACAATTTCTCACCAACACCACCAGACAACGCCACAGCAACGCGTGGCCGGGCACAGCTAGTGTTTTATAAAATCCTCTATTGTTCTTACCTTCAATATCATAGTTACTATGAAGGTGCAAGTTGCTACGAGGGTTGAATGAAAAGTAATGCCTCCACCTTGGTAACTCCTCAACAGGTGGCAGTCCTGGTTTGCGGCAGGTCCTGGCTTGTTCAGGAGACTCTCCTCTGCATTTCCATTTGGTGGGAAGCCTTAGCATTGAATGGTTGTGTTGTTAAAGTGTGAAGTACGGAACCCTGCACAGACGGTCGGTCAATGCAACTTAAGCAACGTGCAGTCACTGAATTCTTGACAGCAGAAGGTGTCACCCCAAAGGAGATTCATCAGAGAATGCAAGCTGTTTATGGGGATTGTGTTGATGTGAATCCTGTGCGTCATTGAGTGAGTAAGTTGAAAGATGTTGAGGTGGGAACATCTGACTTGCGTGACAAACAAAGAGTAGGACGTCCTGTGACAGCAACCACCGAGTTTCACAAGCAAAAGGTGGACAGATGGATTCAGGACGATCATCGTATCACTCAGAGAGAAATTTCAATCATAATCGGGATTTCACAAGAACGTGTGGGTCACATTATTCCTTTGCTTGGCTGTCAGAAGATCTGTGCACAATGGGAACTGTGAGATGCCGGTTGCGGAAACAGAGTGTCGAAATCTGTGACGGATTCAGAAAACTTGTTCATCACTGGCAGAAATGTATCCAATGGTCTGGTGATGATGTGGAAAAGTGAATAGTGGTCTTTTAAGAGAACATTCTAAGGATTATTTCTGCATTTGATTTATTAAAATATTCCCATCAAACCCAAGTAACGAAGGTGGAGGCATTACTTTTCATTCAACCCTCGCACTACTCAGGCTTGGAAAGTAATGGAGTGACTTTAAGTGAGGCCCCTTCACTCAACTGCATTGAGTCTACACTGCCACATAATGTAGTTCAATGCAGTCAACTTCATGATTAAACAGCATTATATGGCAAGGAAGATGCAGCCTAAGTCACACTCTCTCAGCCCCAGGAAGCCTTGTGATAGGGTCACCATCACAACTTGAAGGCACACAACAACTGCAAGTCAAGGAATAGAACATCAGCAAAGTGCATTTCAAGAATGTAAGACTGAGCAGAAACACAGCCGAAGTTCTGCTGACAGGTGACGAATTATCCGTTGCTAACTCCCAAAGTGTTCAATTGCAGTGAATTTATTGCACTAACAACTGAGTTAATCCTTGCAATTGGTTTGAGGCCCCTTCTATGTCCCAGGATCTGATTCCAGATTATCTGCTTTAAACTGGATTATATGAGTATCTACTGCCCAATAATCTGGGATAGGAAAATAATCTGGGATCCAATCCTGGGATATGCTGTATATACTCAAGTATAAACCTAGTTTTTCAGCCCTTTTTTAGGACTGAAAAAAACCTCCTCGGCTTATACTCGGGTGAGGGTCCTGGTGGTCTTATATTCAGGTCGGCTTATACTCAAGTATATATGGTATATTTATTATTTTTCTCTATTATTATTGGTATTGTTGCACTTATTATTTTACTCTGTTAATTATTATTATTACATTTATTATTTTACTCTATTATTGTTGTTACTTTTACATTTATTTTACTCTGTTTTTATTATTACAGTCGAGTCTCACTTATCCAACATTCTGGATTATCCAACGCATTTTTGTAGTCAATGTTTTCAATACATTGCGATATTTTGGTGCTAAATTCGTAAATACAGTAATTTCTATATAGCATTACCGCGTATTGAACTACTTTTTCTGTCGATTTTGTTGTATAACATGATGTTTTGGTGCTTAATTTGTAAAATCATAACCTAATTTGATGTTTAATAGGCTTTTACTTAATCCCTCCTTATTATCCAACATATTCGCTTATCCAACATTCTGCCGGCCCATTTATGTTGGATAAGTGAGACTCTACTGTACTCGAGTATAAGCCTAGTTTTTCAGCCCTTTTTTAGGACTGAAAAATCCTCCTCGGCTTATACTCAGGTGAGGGTCCTGGTGGTCTTATATTCAGGTCAGCTTATACTCAAGTATATATGGTATATTTATTATTTTTCTCTATTATTATTGGTATTGTTACACTTATTATTTTACTCTGTTAATTATTATTAGTACATTTATTATTTTACTCTATTAATGTTGTTACTTTTATATTTATTTTACTCTGTTTTTATTATTATTATGACATTTATTATTTCACTCTATTATGATTAAAAGCACATTTACATTGAAGAAGATGAAATTTTTTTTTACAAATTTTTATTTTTTTAAAACACAAAAAATACATACCGTACACATACAAAACATTTACAATTCCCACCACCAACACGAGGATTGTTTTCTTTTTACATATTCATTTCTTTGTGAGACAATCTTTATATTTTTATCCATTTTCATCCTATATAAAAGGGTAATGAAATTTCGGCCTAGGACAAAACAACAAAACTACACATCCCAGAAACACTAAACTTGGCAGCACAACCCCTCATCCATGCCTCTACGTTCATACAACAAAAAGCTCCAGCTACTCCAGAAAACGGCCAGGCTTTGAGACTGCAAGGCTATTCACTGCTATTCCACCCGGCCAACAAAGGATTCTCATAAGCCACAGCAACGCGTGGCCGGGCAAAGCTAGTATACTATATAACATTTGTGTGTTATTTCTTATGGCTTGAGCTCCAGATTGATTCATGATATAGTTCTTTACCCTTGTCCATCTTTCTTCCATTTCTCTTGTTCTATTTTCATTAGTTTTTACAACATTTAGTTTCACATTCACAATTTCAAATTCCATTTGCTCCACCATATATTGGTACCATTTACTTACTGACCATTTTGATTTATCTTTCCACCCTGTAATACTATTACTGCTTGTGCACATTCAATTATTGCTTCTTTTATTTCCCTTTGAAAATAATGATTTGATCAGAGTTGAACAGTCATATCTTAAATTACAGTTTGATTTAAAGATTCAAAAATATTTATTTACTTATTTATTTATTTACTTACATCACTTCTACCCCGCCTTTCTCCCCGAGGGGACTCAAAGCGGCTTACAATAAATAGGCAAAAATTCAATGCCCTGGGGCTGTGGCGCAGACGGGAGAGCAATGAGTCACTGACCAAGAGGTCATAAGTTCGAGGCCCGCTCGGAGCTATGTTTGTTTGTCTTTGTCCTGTGTTAAAAAGGCATTGAATGTTTGCCTAATATGTGTAATGTGATCCGCCCTGAGTCCACTTCGGGGTGAGAAGGGCGGAATATAAATGATGAAAATAAATAAATAAATAAATAAAAACAACAATTCATATAAAACAATCTACAAAACAACAATTCATATAAAACAGGTACCACTGCAAAATAAAATCCCATTATATAAAATCTTAAGCATGTCCAAGATTAAAATCCATTCATCCAGAATCCTCAATAAATCTTCGTACAGGTCATGTAAAGTCCATGTTTTAAACTACTGAGGCCTCAATTAATGTAATTTTATTGGTATCTTGGCTATACTGGAGTCAATGTTTTCCCAGTTTTTTTTTTGTGGTAAAATTAGGTGCCTCGGCTTATATTCGGGTGGGCTTATACTCGAGTATATATGGTAGTTGCAGTGTGGAAAGGGCCCGAGAGCCTCGGAAGGTGACCTGGTCCGGATCCCGCACTGGGTCGGCTGACATGGCTTGGCCGAGAACTTGGCAAGCCCTGCACATGCCAAGGGAGCCTTGCGCCACGCTTGACGGGTCCCACGGCTATAAACATGCTAATGCTGCCAATGCCACCACGGCCCATTGACTCTGCCAGCGAGGCCACAGACCATGAATGGCTAAAGGGCTCTCTGCTCACCCGGAACCAACGGCTTGGCTCTGCCTCGCAAAGAGGAATCAAAGGGACGGGACATGATGTCATTGACCGACGAAAGCCCATTGCACTGATAACAGGCATACCTGGCAAACAGGTGACGCAGGCAGGTGTGATATCACAAGACCCTTGCGAGATTCGGAAAGATGGAAGGAGATAGCCTATCACTCCCGCCTGAAGGCTGGATGCCGGCTTTCGTTCTCATTCAAACCTCCTAAATGGCACATTTCTTTTTCTTTCTTTTTTAAAAAATATTTTTATTGAAAATTTTGTATTTAAGGTTAGAAAGAAAGTATGAATTGGCAAGTAATAAATAATAATAATAATAATAATAATAATAATAATAATAATAATAATAATAATAATAATAATAATTTTATTCTTATATCCCGCCCCATCGCCCCAGAGGGACTCGGGGCGGCTTACATGGGGCCATGCCCAGACACGACAGCACAAATCAGATAAAACATTAAACCGAGCAGTAAAACTTCAACATGATTAAAAACAGTCATAAAAGTCAATATACACAATAATATTAAAATCCCGATTTGGGTCAAAAGATCCAGGCCAAGGTGTAAAATTTTCACATCGAAAGTGGGAGAACACTGATTGTTTATAGGAAAGTAGGAAATGAGATATGAAAAAAGAGAAAAAAGAGAAAAAGAGAAAAAATAAAAATATGGAAAATATATACAGTAGAGTCTCACTTATCCAACACTCGCTTATCCAACGTTCTGGATTATCCAACCCATTTTTGTAGTCAATGTTTTCAATGCATTGTGATATTTTGGTGCTAAATTCGTAAATGCAGTAATTACTACATAGCATTAATGTGTAATGAACTACTTTTTCTGTCAAATTTGTTGTATAACATGATGTTTTGGTGCTTAATTTGTAAGATCATAACCTAAATTGATGTTCAATAGGATTTTCCTTAATCTCTCCTTATTATCCAACGTATTCGCTTATCCAACGTTCTGCTGGCCCGTTTATGTCGGATAAGTGAGACTCTACTGTAGTAAAAAGACAGAAACAAACAGAAAAAATTAGAAAAAATAATACAGTAGAGTCTCTCTTATCCAACGTAAACAGGCTGGCAGAATGTTGGATAAGCGAATATGTTGGATAATAAGGAGAGATTAAGGGAAAGCCTGTTAAACATTAAATTAGGTTATGATTTTATAAATTAAGCACCAAAACATCATGTTAGACAACAAATTTGACAGAAAAAGTAGTTCAATACACAGTAATGTTATGTAGTAATTACTGTATTTATGAATTTAACACCAAAAGATCATGATATATTGAAGACATTGACTACAAAAATGCGTTGGATAATCCAGAACGTTGGATAAGCAAGTGTTGGATAAATGAGACTCTACTGTACTAGTAAAATGGAAAAAAGGAAAAAAATATGTTGACTTCCATCTAACTTTAACTGGTTCGTCATATATTTTTTATATGTATATACAGTAGAGTCTCGCTTATCCAACGTAAATGGGCCGGCAGAACGTTGGATAAGCGAATATGTTGGATAATAAGGAGAGATTAAGGGAAAGCCTATTAAACATTAAATTAGGTTATGATTTTACAAATTAAGCACCAAAACATTATGTTATACAACAAATTTGACAGAAAAAGTAGTTCAATACGAAGTAATGCTATGTAGTAATTACTGTATTAACGAATTTAGCACCAAAATATCACGATGTATTGAAAACATTGACTACAAAAATGCGTTGGATAATACAGAACATTGGATAAGCAAGTGTTGGATAAATGAGGCTCTACTGTAATAGTAAAATGGAAAAAAGAAAAATATATGTTGACTTCTATTTAACTTTAACTGGTTTGTCATATTTTTTTTTATATGTATATATAACTAAATGTTCGTAAAAATTGGTAAATCACCGCATCCCCTTCGTCCTCATCAGTTTCTAAGATTGTATCTGATTCAGCAGATAGGGTCAAATTTCATTTGTTTTAAATAGTCCTTTACCAGGTCCCAGTTGGTTTTTTTCTTTGGTAAACCTTGGCTTGGAGATAATCAATATGTACGTTTATCCATGTTCATCACCTCCATGACTTTATTTAACCATTCCTCCTTATTTGGAATCTCCTTTCATCTCCAAAACCTGGCATATGTTATTCTCACGGCGGTGACCAAATAACTGAACAGGATCTCTTTATTTATATCGTGATCAATATCTAACATTCCAAGTAAAAAAAAAATACTCAGGTTCTCTTTTAATTTTTAATCTTTAAAATTGTTTGTATGGCTTCGTTTATGTCTTTCCAGTAAAGTTGAGCTTTTGGACATGTCCACCATAAGTGAAAAAAAGTGCCATGAAATGGCGCATTTCTTTATAGAAGTGGAAGTTTCCAGGAATTGTGGCTGCCCTTCGAAAGTCACAACAAGTTCTGGACAACAAGCCTGGAAAATGTGACTCAACAATAAAGGCAAGAGTGCCTCTGAGCATATGCAAAAAACCTTGAAGCATCGAATGAGTACAGTAGAGTCTCACTTATCCAACACTTGCTTATCCAATGTTCTGGATTATCCAACGCATTTTGTAGTCAATGTTTTCAATATACAGTAGAGTCTCGCTTATCCAACGTTCTGGATTATCCAACGCATTTTGTAGTCAATGTTTTCAATATACAGTAGAGTCTCGCTTATCCAACACTCGCTTATCCAATGTTCTGGATTATCCAACGCATTTTGTAGTCAATGTTTTCAATATACAGTAGAGTCTCGCTTATCCAACGTTCTGGATTATCCAACGCATTTTGTAGTCAATGTTTTCAATATACAGTAGAGTCTCGCTTATCCAACACTCGCTTATCTAACGTTCTGGATTGTCCAACGCATTTTGTAGTCAATGTTTTCAATATACAGTAGAGTCTCGCTTATCCAACACTCGCTTATCTAACGTTCTGGATTGTCCAACGCATTTTGTAGTCAATGTTTTCAATATACAGTAGAGTCTCGCTTATCCAACGTAAACGGGCCGGCAGAACGATGGATAAGCGAATATGTTGGATAATAAGGAGATATTAAGGGAAAGCCTATTAAACATTAAATTAGGTTATGATTTTACAAATTAAGCACCTAATCATCATGTTATACAACAAATTTGACAGAAAAAGTAGTTCAAGACGAAGTAATGCTATGTAGTAATTACTGTATTAACGAATTTAGCACCAAAATATCACGATGTATTGAAAACATTGACTTCAAAAATGCGTTGGATAATCCAGAACGTTGGATAAGCGAGTCTTGGATAAGTGAGACCCAATCCTACAGGATTGATGAGAAAGAGATCCATGTCTAGGATTCTAAATCTGGAGCAGAGCTTGGGGAACTTGCTTCTTGGACTGCAACACCCAGATTACACAGTTATACACAAATTATAATGCCTGCAGTTTCCGATGTTTTAAGAAAATAAGCGCAGAAGGTGAGGCTTAAATAAACCCATCTGCAAACATCCTTGCCCTTATCTTTTCACCCCATTTGTTGACATTGCAGGTACAAGGCAAGGCTTGTTTTGTTCTCTGGAGCTATAAATGGCTTTAAAGCCAGTTCCCAAAATAGTTTGCTGTCTCCGCTCATTTTGAGTGGCTTTGGTCACTTGGGAATAGGGTTTCAAAAAACAGGTCCATGAAAGGTTGAGCATCCAACTTTGGTGCATCTACACCAGGGGTCCCCAAACTAAGGCCCATGGGCTGGATGTGGCCCTCCAAGGTCATTGACCTGGCCCCTGTCCTAAACTTTAGACTTAGGGTTGACCTAAGTCTACCTGGTCTTTGGAGGTCTTTTTGCTTATCTATGGTCTTATGAGATCATCTAGATACTCTTTAAAGATTTCTTTGCTTAGCTATGGCCTTATGAGACCGTCTAGATGGCCTTTGAGGGTCCCTTTCCTTACCTATGGTTTTATGAGATTGTCTAGATGGCCTTTGGGAGCCCCTTTCCTTACCTATGGTCTTATGAAACCATCTAGATGGTCTTTGAGGGTCCCTTTCCTTATCTATGGTCTTCTGATGGCCTTATGAGATCATCTAGATGGTTTTTGAGGGCCCCTTTCCTTACCTATGGTCTTATGAGACCATCTAGATGGTCTTTGGAGGTCTCTTGATTATCTATGGTCTTATGAGATCATCTAGATGGCCTTTGAGGGTCCCTTTCCTTACCTATGGTTTTATGAGATTGTCTAGATGGCCTTTGGGAGCCCCTTTCCTTACCTATGGTCTTATGAAACCATCTAGATGGTCTTTGAGGGTCCCTTTCCTTATCTATGGTCTTCTGATGGCCTTATGAGATCATCTAGATGGTTTTTGAGGGCCCCTTTCCTTACCTATGGTCTTATGAGACCATCTAGATGGTCTTTGGAGGTCTCTTGATTATCTATGGTCTTATGAGATCATCTAGATGGCCTTTGAGGGTCCCTTTCCTTACCTATGGTTTTATGAGATTGTCTAGATGGCCTTTGGGAGCCCCTTTCCTTACCTATGGTCTTATGAAACCATCTAGATGGTCTTTGAGGGTCCCTTTCCTTATCTATGGTCTTCTGATGGCCTTATGAGATCATCTAGATGGTTTTTGAGGGCCCCTTTCCTTACCTATGGTCTTATGAGACCATCTAGATGGTCTTTGGAGGTCTCTTGATTATCTATGGTCTTATGAGATCATCTAGATGGCCTTTGAGGGTCCCTTTCCTTACCTATGGTTTTATGAGATTGTCTAGATGGCCTTTGGGAGCCCCTTTCCTTACCTATGGTCTTATGAAACCATCTAGATGGTCTTTGAGGGTCCCTTTCCTTATCTATGGTCTTCTGATGGCCTTATGAGATCATCTAGATGGTTTTTGAGGGCCCCTTTCCTTACCTATGGTCTTATGAGACCATCTAGATGGTCTTTGGAGGTCTCTTTGATTATCTATGGTCTTATGAGATCGTCTAGATGGCCTTTGAGGGTCCCTTTCCTTACCTATGGTTTTATGAGATCGTCTTGATGGCCTTTGGGAGCCCCTTTCCTTACCTATAGTCTTATGAAACCATCTAGATGGTCTTTGAGGGTCCCTTTCCTTATCTATGGTCTTCTGATGGCCTTATGAGATCATCTAGATGGTCTTTGGAGGTATCTTTGCCTATCTATGGTCTTATGAGATTGTCTAGATCTCCAAACTAAGGCCCATGGGCCGGATGCGGCCCTCAAAGGTCATTGACCTGGCCTCTGAGCTAAACTTTAGACTTAGGGTTGACCTAAGCCTGAAATGACTTGAAGGCAAACAACAAAAACAATCCTAATTTTGAGCTATTTCATCATAGTCTGGCTCCCCAGCAGTCTGAGGGACCATGAACCAGCCCTCCACTTAAAAAGTTTGAGGACCCCTGCTCTACACTCTTGAATTAATGCACTTTGACACCACTTTAACTTCCATGGTTCAATACCATGCAATCCTGGGAGTTGTGTGTAGTTTAAGAAGACCTTCAACCTTCTGTGCCAGGAGTGCTGGTGCCTCACCAAACTACAAATCCCATCATTCCACAGCATTGAGCCATAGCAGTTAAAGTGGGATCAGACTTCATTCAATCTACAGTGTAAATGCACTCTACTTTTCTTGAGGACGTCCTTAATATGAATTCATCATCCCAGGCGATCTCTTGTGGTTGTGTCTGATTGTTTTCCAATGAAATAATATTTGTGATGGATCCGTAAGTGACTGTAGAGACCTGTTCTGGATCCACATGATCTTTCTTTCTCAGTGAGGACATAGGTTTCCAGATGGAAAACGGTCCCAACAAGGGTTGGCTTGACGCGTCTTCTTCTTCTTGATGCATTTCTCCCTTTCTCGCCCACCATTCGTGCGTCTTCGAATTCCACAGCACTATTGGTCACAGCTGACCTCCAGTAAGAACTGAAACACCAGTTCTCTCTTGGTGTTTATACCACTTTTTTTAGATTTGCTTCTGAACTCTGCAAGTGCAGCATTTTTTAATGAAACAGAGTGTTTGAGGATCAGGACATTTGTAGGGAGGCCAAGATGCTTGTTTATAAACCCAATGTCCTCCCAACCCTGTTATATGCCGGCGAAACGTGGACCATCTACAGACGTGACACTCAACTTCTGGAGCGATTCCTTCTGCCTTGCCTCTGAAAAATCCTGCAAATCTCTTGGAAAGACAGGCAGACAAATGTCAGTGTTCTGGAAGAAGCAAAGACCACCAGCATTGAAGCCATGATCTTTTGCCATCCACTTCTCTGGACTGAATGGCACGTTGTCCAAATGCCTGATCTCTGTCTCCCAAAGCAATTACTCTACTCCCAACTGAGAACGGAAAATGGAAGGTTGGTGGACAGAAAAAGAGATTGAAAGATGGGCTTAAAGCTAACTTTAAAAACTGTGACATAGACACTGAGAGAGAACTGGGAAGCCCTGGCCCTTGAGCACTCGAACTGGAGGTCAGCTGTGACTAGCAGTGCTGTGGAATTCAAGGAGGCACGAATGAAGGGCAAAAGAGAGAAACGTGTCCAGAGGAAGTAGATGTGTCAAGCCATCCCTTGTTGGGACTACCTTCCACCTGGAAACCGATGTCCTCACTGCAAAAGAACATGCAGATAAATAATTGGTCTCTGCAGGCATCTATGGACCAACCGCCAAAACCCTAGACTTGGAAGGCAATCAGACTCGGCCACGAGTAAGAGCCTATGATATGATGATACTTGATGTAATTACACACACAAGACTTGGCACCACCATTATGGGATCTGTACTGTAGTTTGGTGAGGCACCAGTCCATTTTGGTGACCATGAAAAACAACTCTCAAGATTTTATACCATTGAGACATGGCAGTTAATATGTCTACAATTCCTATGTTTCCACAGCATTGAGCCAAATGAGGTCAAGTGGGGTAGAAATGCATTAATTCTTTAGTGTGAATGCATCCCTTGATGGAAGAAGAGCCATCTGTTCTCATTCTGAAGTCGAAGGTGACCCGCCCACCTCATAGAAGATAGTTTATGATCAGGGAACTTATCGTTTTGCCAAGGACACCAGGCTGGAATGATAGAATAATAAGAGTTAAATCTTGGACAATGTGTTGTCTAAGGTTTTCATGGCCAGAATCACAGGGTTGTTGTGTGTTTTCCGGGTTATATGGCCATGTCAGGAGGGAATACTTCTGGAACATGGCCATACAGCCCTTAAAACACACAACAACCCAAATCTTGGACAGTTTGCAAAAGGGACCAACAACAATCACAGGGAATGCTTCCCATGTTAAATCTCTGTACATTTTGACATTGGAGCCTCTGAAAAAGTGCCGGAATCTAGAAAATCTGAAATCTGGATGCCCCAAAAAAGGAAGGGACAAGTTTGTTCTCTGCTACCCCAGACAGTAGGACCAAGACTTATGGTTTGTGTTTAAAGGACGATATATTTTGACTGAACATTAGAAGGAACTTCCTGATGAGAAGAGCAGTTGGATAATGGAACCAATGGTCTTGAGAGGCAAAGTCTCCAAATAGAGAATTGACAGCTCCTTGCTGTGGTTGGCTTAAGATCCTGCAATGAGCAGGGAATGGACTAGATCAGTGGTTCTCAACCTGGGGTCTGGAGATGATTTGGTTTACCACTCCCAGAAATCCCACCCAGTTTACCAGCTGTTAGGATTTCTGGGCATTGAAGTCAATAAACACCTGAGGACCCGGGTTGAGAACCACTGGACTAGATGGACTCTGGAGACCCTTCCAACTCTTCAACCTGGGGTCCACAGATGTTTTTGGCCTACAACTCCCAGAAATCCCACCCAGTTTACTAGCTGTTAGGATTTCTGGGCGTTGAAGTCCAAAAACACCCCAGGTTGAAAACCACTGGACTAGATGGACTCTGGAGACCCTTCCAACTCTTCAACCTGGGGTCCACAGATGTTTTTGGCCTACAACTCCCAGAAATCCCACCCAGTTTACTAGCTGTTAGGATTTCTGGGCGTTGAAGTCCAAAAACACCCCAGGTTGAAAACCACTGGACTAGATGGACTCTGGAGACCCTTCCAACTCTTCAACCTGGGGTCCACAGATGTTTTTGGCCTACAACTCCCAGAAATCCCACCCAGTTTACTAGCTGTTAGGATTTCTGGGCGTTGAAGTCCAAAAACACCCCAGGTTGAAAACCACTGGACTAGATGGACTCTGGAGACCCTTCCAACTCTTCAACCTGAAGTCCGCAGATGTTTTTGGCCTACAACTCCCAGAAATCCCAGCCAGTTTACCAGCTGTTAGGATTTCTGGACGCTGAAGTCAATAAACACCTGAGGACCTGGGTTGAGAACCACTGGACTAGATGGACTCTGGAGACCCTTCCAACCCTAGGGTGCTGTGAAGACCTGCAAATTGATGCTTCTGTTGAGTAAGGAAACACACTTGTGAAGTCAACCTTTACCGGCAATGAGTTGATCTACATGAGCTTTGGAGACCATTCCAGCTCTCCGACGTCCTGGTGACATTCTTCCAAGGTGACATTTAGGCCAAATGTTTGGCATTCAGGGGTTTGTTTGGACTGATTTCCCCAAGCTGATTGAAGTGTTAATAGGTGACCAGGCTCTTGCATAACCTGGTCCCAGGTGAAGGAAACGGGAATAAAACGGAGGATGGCCTGGCCTTCACGTCCTCCCAGTAGCTTTCCGAATTAATGAACTGGAGACCTGCGGAGGCGGTGCCCGTCATGCCGTCACCGGTTTGGCCAAAGCCATGATCCGTTAAGCTGGACACAAATGGCCCGAGGTGTTGCAAAGCTTTTTTTAAAAAATTCTTAGATGGGACATCAAGGCTTCTCGTTTTTTCTGTTGAAATAGTTGGCTCTTGCATTCACAAAACAGAAGTGTTTTTCCTTGTTTACTTCCTTGTACGTCGAAGGCTTATCCATCCTGCCATAAAAGGCATTTCTTTTGAAACATAACAAATTCTGTTTCCTTCTTGGCTAGATTTGACGTTAATTACTGGAAATAGGATAAACGGGGGATATTTGATACATCATCTTGTGAAACTACAGCTCCCGGGATTTCATAGCACTGAGCCATAAAGTGCTGTCAAACGGCATTCATTCTACATTATAGATCAGACATGGGCAAACTTTGGCCCGCCGGGTGTTTTGGACTGCAACTCCCACAATTCCTAACAGCCTATCGGCTGTTAGGAATTGTGGGAGTTTCAGTCCAAAAACACCCGGCAGGCCAAAGTTTGCCCATGCCTGTTATAGATGCACATATAGAAAAAGGAAGTCTATTTCTTGCTGGTCTCCACCTTTTCATTCCACATCTTTTGTAGAGGTGCTGTTATGGCATATCCTCCAATGTCCCGATCGGTCCTAAATAGTCCTCTGCCGTCCCACTTTTTCAGCTGCCTTTAAAATGTCCTGGTTTCTCTCTCCTCCTCCACTTTCCTCCTTAATCCTCAGTTTGCTTCAGTTTCTGCAAAGCAGAAGAGTAGTTTGTACTCCTATAACTCAAAGGAGTATTATTACTATTATTATCATCAGCTTATTGCAGTTGCTGCAAAGCAGAAAAGCAGCTTGTACTCCTATAACTCAAAGGAGTATTATTATTATTATTATTATTATTATTATTATTATTATTATTATTATTATTATTATTGTATGACACAGCAAACAAGATAGATATGCTGGATTTCATATCACAAAATCACAAGTCGAACACTTCCCAAGTGTCTAGGACTGTGTGATGTATTTTCGGATGATGCGCGCAGATCCCAGTAGGGTGGCCTTTTGCAGTTGGCAGATCATGATTTTGTCAATGTCTATTGTTTCCAAACACCAGCTGAATTTTTTTGGCACGGCACCCAATGTGCCCATCACCACCGGGACCACCTGCACTGGTTTCTGCCAGAGTCTTTGCAGTTCAATCTTGAGGTCCTGATAGCGGCTGAGTTTTTCCTGTTGTTTTTCATCTATGCGACTGTCACCTGGGATGGCGACATCAATGATCCAAACCTTTTTCTTTTCCATAACTGTGATGTCTGGTGTGTTGTGTTCCAGAACTTTGTCAGTCTGAATTCCGAAGTCCCACAGTATCTTTGCGTGCTCATTTTCCAATACTTTTGCAGGTTTGTGATCCCACCAGTTCTTTGCTGCTGGAAGGTGGTACTTGAGGCATAAGTTCCAAAGAATCATTTGGGCCACATAGTTGTGCCTCTGTTTGTAGTCTGTCTGTGCGATTTTCTTACAGCAGCTGAGGATATGATCAATGGTTTCGTCGGTTTCCTTGCACAGTCTGCATTTTGGGTCATCAGCTGATTTTTCGATCTTGGCCTGAATGGCCTTTGTCCTGATGTCTTGCTCCTGGGCTGCAAGGATCAGGCCTTCTGTCTCCTTCTTCAGGGTCCCATTTGTGAGCCAGAGCCAGGTCTTCTCCTTATCAGCTTTTCCTTCAATTTTGTCAAGGAACTTTCCATGCAGTGTTTTGTTGTGCCAGCTGTCAGCTCTAGTTTGTAGTGTGGTTTTCTTGTACTGGTTTTTTGTCTGCTGTGCTTTGAGGAGTTTCTGATTTTTGACTTCAATCAAAGCAGGTTCTTCACTTTGCTTTACTTATTATTATTATTATTATTATTATTAATAATAATAATAATAATAATACCCCACTTTATCTCTCCCGCAGGAGACTCAAAGTGGCTTAACGTAAAACATCAGCTGCTGTTTTAATCTATGTTGTTCGGGCTTATCCCCATGTAAGCCGCCCCGAGCCCCTTCGGGGAGATGGAGACGGGATACAAAAATAAAATTATTATTATTATTATTATTATGTTGTTGTTGTTGTTGTTGTTGTTGTTGTTGTTGTTGTTGTTGTTGTTAGAGCAGCATGAAGAATCTTTCTCCTCCCAGTAGATTTAGGGCCTCATCACATGGACCTTAAGAAGCATTGGGGACTATCCGTCTAGCAAAGCAAATTGTACCGCTAGCTTCCCAGTCGTCCCATTCCAAGTTCTGTCTTCCCATCACACGTTTCTTTCTTCAGGTTTTCACCCATTGTTGCCCAAGTTCAGAACCATCACATGGAAAATCCTTTTCTCCACCCTCCCCGTATTACTTGCCCTCCCCAAAGCCCCCCACACCAGAGGAGTCAGGCAACCGTTTTAAAAACTCTCCTTTCTATGGGATGAAATGGCCTTCCCCAAAGCCCCTTCCCTTAAAGAAGGTAGGGCACTGTTTCTAGCACTCTTCTTTCCATGGGACCCCTTGCCCTCCCCAAAGCCCTGCACACCCGACTAGGCGATGTCTCCTCCCATGTCACAGTTTTAAGGCACTTCTTTCAATGGGATTTTCCCTTCTTCTCATTGAATTCCTCCCCTTGAGTAGACCAGTGGGATTTTAACGCACCAACCTAGAACGTCCAGGATCCCATCGCCATGAGCCATAGCTGTTAAAGCTGAGCCAAATTGCATTAATTCTACTGTGGAGATGCACCCAAAAAATCATCATAAACTGGAAAGCACTGTGACGGCGCGAGTGGCACCATCTATATGTCAAACTGTACATTGCAAGATTTGAATTGCATCATGCCTGATTTTGCTTTTACCCTGTAAATGTAGTTGGACTGATTGGTTATTTATATCTGTCAATCAATGTTGTTTGCACCAGTTATATTGCTCCCTCAGCTCAATTGTTTGACTCCACCTCTTCCTGGAGTGGAACAGTGTTTCCTTTTTCATTCCACCATCAAGCTTTCTATCACATGGATGTGAGAGAGAAACTTGGCTCCAAAAGCCCTTGATTAAGTTACCTCTCAGCACCAATTCTGAGGTTCTTACTCTTGAGACTTATGCTTCATGTTCAGGGCCAACCTGGACGACGTTGAGGAGTCTCAAGCACCTTCAAATCAGTCCTTTGGCATCAGAGGAAGACTGTGTCTTCAAACATAGGCCATTTGGACTGAGGCTGAGGATTGCTCCGGCATTCACAGTCATTGAGAAAGAGGGACCTGGAAAAGCTTCTCAGCTGCAGAGCTCCTTGGACTTAAAACAACCAAAGACTGTAATGTATATTTTCCTTTTCCCCTTTGAATCCTCCAGCTTACTGGGATAACCTTTTGTGAACAATAAAACCAGTTTTGAGTTATCTACAGTGTTTTGGTCCTTGGGAGTTCCAGTTTCCCTAAAGGAGGGCAAGAAGCAATCCCCTGGGGAAAGATGTCACGTCCATGCCCCTTTCGCTAAGAGTTATAGCCCCAGGCGCGACGGCACAAGCACATAACAGCAGTAATGACAAAAGCAACATGAATAGGGGTTTTCAGTTTATTAATCTTTCCCTTCATAGATTTGTTTGAAGAAATCATCTTATTCCTGGTTAAAGTCCATATTGCCAACTGCATAGAAACTTGTTTATACCATATTTTATTTTCCTGCTGCATGAAACGTATCCATTTCCATATTAGAATATTGCTTGGATTGAGACCAAAATGGTTGCACACCATTGTATCAGAACCGATGCTTGGATGACAATGATTATTAATATTCTTCTGTCTCCCATTTGGATTCCTTCTATCTTCATTTCTGAAAGTTGTGAGTCTTCCAATGATTTCCCATTCAACCTCCTGTTACTCTACCCATTTTAACCTGAAGCCGGCACCGGGAAACCTGGCATCCAAATCTTGACGAAACTGCAGGAAAGAAAACATAAATACAGGTTGAACCTTCTTTATCCAGAACTCCAAAATCTGAAATACTCCAAAATCCACAATTGTCCACCTGCGTGGTGAGACAGAAACCTTTGTTTTCTGATTTTTTCTAATATTTTAATTCTTAGGGTCAATGAACTGAGAACAGACGAAACACAACTGATACAACTTTCTGACTATTTCAGATACACACTTCTACTGGGCACCCACATCTAGTGGTTATTTCTTGGATTTGTTATCTCTATTATTATTATTATTATTATTAGTTTATTATGACACAGCAAACAAGATAGATATGCTAGATTTTGTTTCAAAAAATCACAAGTCGAACACTTCCCAAGTGTCTAGGACTGTGTGATGTATTTTTGGATGATGCGTGAAGATCCCAGTAGGGTGGCCTTTTGCAGTAGTAGTAGTAGTAGTTGTTATTATTATTATTATTATTATTATTATTATTATTATTATTATTATCATTATTATTATTATTACCTCGCTTTCTCTCTACCCCAGGAGACTCAAAGTGGCTTAGCATTAACATCAGCATACAATCTCTAGAAATAGCTCAGTTCTCTAATGTGATTCTATGGTCAGCTTCCAATAGAAGTCAACCTTGGAATTGTGCTGGAAAACCTTGAAATTTCTAGACAAGTGTGCTCTCAGCTTGAAAAAAAATATAGAAATGTGCTTATTTATTAATATATCTTCTTTATTTATTTCAAGAAACTTATTTGCGGTTGCGGTTGACCGGGAGTCAAGAACAGGAAAATTCTTTTTTCTCTTCTATGTATTTTCCTCTTTTTTCTTTTTCTTTTTAATTTGGTTTGGTTTTTACGCTGATAGCAAATTTTCAATAAAGATGAATTTATATTATTTATTCTATAGCTCTCTGTTAACCAAATGATGACATACTGCTTGGAAATACTGACTATTATTATTATTATTTTTATTTTATTTTCCAAGAGACATACTGGAACAACAATGATTGTTTAGTTTAACTTTAACAGTTTTTGGCAGTTCTTTGCTAGACCATTTGCAATGTCAGCTGCTTCTAACCAGGGCCGGCCCCACTATGGAGGCCACTGAGGCCGCCGCCTCGGGCGCAGGTCCGGGGGGGCGCCGTCAGGCTGGGCGGGAGGCGGGGCACCGCCCTGACAGTGCCCCGCCTTCCGCCCAGTGCAGCCTGGCCTGGCTGGCCTTGCCCGGCCGGCTGCCGGCTGGGTAAGGCCAGCCAGGCCACAAGGTTTGCCCGGCCAGCTCCCACAAGGCCAGGGTGCACTGGGTGCGAGGCGGGGCACCGTCAGGGCGGTGCCCCGCCCTCCCGCCCAGCATGCCCTGGCCCCGCCTCCCACGCTGCATGGGAGGCGGGGCCAGGGCGAATAGCGCAGGAGGTGGGGCCAGAGTTGGCCCCGCCTCCCGCGCTATTCGCTGTGATGACTCATGGGCCATGTAGTCCCGTTCCTAGTACTATTGTGGCAGATGAAGAGGACAACTTGGGTTTCCCACCGTTTCAGCCAGAATTGGAGCCCTTGCACCTGCAAGATGTTTGCCCACAAGAAGTCAGCCAAACAAGCCTTGAGCAGAAATCTCCCCCGTTTTCTCGCCGGGATAATTATAATCGAGATAGAGGCGCTAGGGAGGCGAATCGCAGAAGCGCCAGAATTGCTGCCAGACAATTAGCTGATTAAGCCTGTTTCCCTTGGGAAATCTTAAGGAGTCATGCATCTGGACACAGTATGGGTTTCACTTCTTGTTCCCCAGGGAAAGTGTTCCTTGGCGGGAAAACAAGATCCTATATAGGTGTTTAACCGCAAGGGGATCCTTGCGGAGTCAATTCGTCAGCTTCGGGAGCGAGATCGTGTGTGGACTCGCTATTCCAGTTCCTTGTTTCCAGGACCTTGTCCTTGTTCCAGCCCTGCCTTGTTTCCCCGGACCTTGCCACGGACCTCGCCACGGACCCTGTTCTCGTCTCTTGCTTCTTGTTGCCTTGAATCAAGCCTTGTTTGCCAAGAATCTATTTTGCTCTCCAGCCTTGTTGTCAAGCTCCATTGGACTAAAGGACCTTGTCATTTCCCCACACTTTGCTTGGCAAAGTGTGTGTTTCGGTTATTGGATTATAACTTTGGACTCTAATATCACATATTGGACATTGTTTTCTTGGACTATATTTGACCTTTCCTGAAAGGTCTACTTCTGAACTTTATTCTTCACTTGTTTTTATTGACTTTATATAATCCTTTAATAAAGATATTAGATAGATTCTGGTCTCTGTGCATGGTTATTGGTGCTCTGCAGCCTGGGTCCTGACATTCGCCCTCGCCCGTCTGGGCTTTTCTAGCTGGCCAGACTGCAGCGGAGGTCCCTCCAGGCCACAATCGTGGCCTGGAGGGACCTCCGCTGCAGTCTGGCCAGCTAGAAAAGGCCAGACGAGCAAGCGGGAGTAGCGTGGGAGGCGGGGTCAGGGCACGGGAGGCGGGGCCGGTGGCGGGGGCGCTTTTCAGCACCCCTGCTTAACATTGAAAATTATCTCCGGCCGGCCCTGCTTCTAACCTAGTGATTTTATTCAAAGTGTTTAATGCCAGTGCTAATGCTTGTTTGCTTTTGCTTTTTGGTGTGTTTCTTTGCCAAGTACTTTTGTATTTTTATATCGCCATTTGTTCAGATTTATTATTTTTATTTTTATATAAATATGGACACTTTAGCTTTGTTTTTGGTTTTTAGTTTCTCTCTCTCTCTCTCCCTTTTTGATCTTTTTTAAATCTCAGTTTTCCTACTTTCTATACAATCAAATGTTCTCACTCTTTCGATGTTAATTTACTCTATCTTATAAGGTAAAACTTCAATAAAAATTATTTTAAAAAAATAAAGATGAATTTAAAAACTTATTTGCAATTTATCATTTTCTGTGATGACTCATGGGCCATGTAGTCCCGTTCCTAGTACCATTGTGGCAGATGAAGAGGAAAACTTGGGTTCCCCGCCGTTTCAGCCAGAATTGGAGCCCTTGCACCTGCAAGATGTTTGCCCACAGGAAGTCAGCCAAACAAGCCTTGAGCAGAAATCTCCCCCATTTTCTCACCGGGATTATTATAATCGAGATAGAGGCGCTCGGGAGGCGACTCGCAGGAGCGCCAGGATAGCTGCCAGACAATTAGCTGATTAAGTCTGTTTCCCTTGGGAAATCTTAAGGAGTCATGCATCTGGACACAGTATGGGTTTCGTTTCTTGTTCCCCAGGGAAAGCGTTCCTTGGCGGGAAAACAAGATCCTATATAGGTGTTTGCCCGCAAAGAAATCCTTGCGGAGTCAATTCGTCACCTTGTGGAGTGAGATCGTGTGTGGACTACGCTACTCCTGTTCCTTGCCTCCAGGACCAAGTTCCAAGCCTTGTTTCACGGACCTTGTTCTAGCATCAAGCTTTCCTTGTTCCACGGACCTCGCCACGGACCCTGTTCTTGCTTATTGTCTTTTGTAGCCACGTATCAAGCCTTGTTGCCAAGAATCTAGTTTGCTTCCAGCCTTGTTGTCAAGCTTCATTGGACTAAAGGACCCTGTCATTTCCCCACACTTTGCCTGGCAAAGTGTGTGTTTCGGTTATTGGATTATAACTTTGGACTCTAATATCACATATTGGACATTGTTTTCCTGGACTATATTTGACCTTTCCTGAAAGGTCTACTTCTGAACTATATTCTTCATTTGTTTTTATTGACTTTATATATTCCTTTAATAAAGATATTAGATAGATTCTGGTCTCCGTGCATGGTTATTGGTGCTCTGCAGCCTGGGTCCTGACATTTTCATGGGACTTCTATGCACCTAACCCCAGTGGGTTGACTGTAATGAGCAATCAAAAAGAGGAGAAATCAAGTTGTTTCCAATGGGGAGTTGTATAATTCCAAAGATGGGTGGACTACAACTCCCAGGTTTCTTCACCATGGACTATTCTGGCTCTAGCTCCTGGGACTCATGATTCAAAAACACTCAAAGGGCCACAATATTCCCACCCTGGTCCATGGATGTGGGTGGAATTTGATTTGTAATTGAAGAAAATGCCTTGGAAGAGATCTCTATGAAGGCATTCCCCAGAAGTCTCTCCTTTCTCCAAGGAAGGCCTCACCTGGATGGTCTAATTGCAAGGCATTGTTACCCACAAAATCTCACCTTCTTCACAATGGCGTTTCTGACGGCGGGGTCCGTGATGTTCATGGATGTGGCCAGGCGCATGGACAAGATGAATCGGACCCTCCCTAGCAATGGGAGAGGAACAAGATCCCATGGGTCAATTCATTGCAGCATTTGTATCATATGATATACACCAGGGGTCCCCAAACTAAGGCCCGGGGGCCGGATGCGGCCCTCCAAGGTCATTTACCTGGCCCCCGCCCTCAGTTTTATAATATAATATTTTTATATCAGTTTTAATAATATAATATATTGTATATACATATAATATTGATAATAATATTATGTTATTATATTAATTCTGCAGCCCCGGTGGCAAAGTGCGTTAAAGCACTGAGCTGGAGACCAAAAGGTCCCAGGTTCAAACCCCGGGAGTGGAGTGAGCACCCGCTGTTAGCTCCAGCTCCTGCCAACCTAGCAGTTCGAAAACATGCAAATGTGAGTAGATCAATAGGTACTGCTCCGGCAGGAAGGTAACCGCACTCCATGCAGTCATGCCAGTGGCCACATGACCTTGGAGGAGTCTACGGACAACGCCGGCTCTTCGGCTTAGAAATGGAGATGAGCACCAACCCCCAGAGTCAGACATGACTGGACTTAACGTCAGGGGAAAACCTTTACCTTATTATATTAATTAATTATATGATATATATTACATATAATATTACAGTATAGTGGTATAGTTCAATATAGTAATATATAATGCTAATATTGTGCTATGCTAATAATATAATATATTGTATGTACATACAGCTGCTCTGAGTCCCCTTCGGGGTGAGAAGGGTGGGATATAAATGTAGTAAATAAATGCAGTAAATAATTAATTTTAGACTTGGGCTTGGCCAAAGTCTGAAATGATTTGAAGGCACACAACAACAATCCTAATTAACTTGACTATCTCACTGGTCAGAAGCAGGCCCACACTTTCAATTGAAATCCTGATAGGTTTATGTTGGTTAAAATTGTTTTCGTTTTAAAATATTGTATTGTTCTTTCATTGTTGTTGTTGCTGTTTTGCACTACAAAAAATAAGACATGTGCAGTGTGCATAGGAATTTGTTGGTATTTTTTTTTCAAATGATAATTCGACCCCTCAACAGTCTGAAGGATTGTGGACCGGCCCTTTGCTTTAAAAGTTTGAGGACCCCTGATATACACCAATCCTTCTGAGCAAACCTCCCTCTTTCCAAGCCAACTCCAAGACAAACTTTAGGAATATCTGCATTTTAGGAATACAGTGTGTTCACTTTCTTTTTTTAAAAAATATCTTTATTAGTGCTTTTTGAAGTTGTGATACACAAAAGTAATGGTGAAGAGACAGACAAGACTACATGTTATACAACAACAAAGCGAACCTAATACCCACCCAAGTGGCATAAGAGATAAAAAAAGAGAAAGAGGGACCTTTGTCTCGCCAAGCCCCCAGCCTCCTCTGTCACCAAGCCACCCATGGCCCATGGTCCGGATGCGGCCCTCCAAGGTCATTGACCTGGCCCCTGTCCTAAACTTTAGACTTAGGGTTGACCAAAGTCTACCTCGTCTTTGGAGGTCTCTTTGCTTCCCTATGGTCTTATGAGATCATCTGGATGGTCTTTGAAGGTCTCTTTGCTTAGCTACGGCCTTATGAGATCATCTAGATGGCTTTTGGAGGTCACTTTATTTATTTATTATTTATTTACTGTATTTATATTCCGCCCTTCTCACCCCGAAGGGGACTCAGGACAGATCACATTACACATATAAGGCAAACATTCAATGCCTTGACATAGAACAAAGACAAACACAAACACAGGCTCCGAGCTGGCCTCAAACTCATGACCTCTTGGTCAGAGTGATTGGTCTCAGCTGGCTGCAGCTGCCTGCTCACCAGCTTGCGCCACAGCCTGGGCCTTACCTATGGTCCTATGAGATGATCTAGATCAGGGGTCCCCAAACTAAGGCCCGGGGGCCGGATGCGGCCCATCAAAGCCATTTATCCAGCCCCCATGGCACAAGGGCAGAAGGAGGTTGGGCTAAATGACCCAAGGGGTCTGTTCTTCTCTTACAACCATTATTACTATTATTATTATTACTATTATTATAATTAACATTGAGGCTGGGAGGCCATCTGTTAGGGGTGCTTTGCTTGTGCTTTCGGTATACAAAGGCAGACGAGGATTGGACTCAGTGGCCCAAAGGGTCTCTTCCAACCCTCTTTTTTATTATTATTGTTGTTGTTGTTGTTATTATTATTATTATTATTATTTATTGCTCAGTGGCCAACTGTGGTCTGGCCCTCCAATGGTCCGAAGGATCATGAACTGTCCCCCTGTTTAAAAAGTTTGGGGACCCCTGATCTAGATGGTCTTTGAGGGCCCCTTTCCTTACCTATGGTCTTATGAAACCATCTAAGTGGTCTTTGAGGGCCCCTTTCCTTATCTATGGTCTTCTGATGGCCTTATGAGATCATCTACATGGCCTTTGAGGGTCCCTTTCCTTATCTATGGTCTTCTGATGGCCTTATGAGATCATCTAGATGGCCTTTGAGGGTCCCTTTCCTTATGTATGGTCTTCTGATGGCCTTATGAGATCATCTACATGGCCTTTGAGGGTCCCTTTCCTTATCTATGGTCTTCTGATGGCCTTATGGGATCATCTACATGGCCTTTGAGGGTCCCTTTCCTTATCTATGGTCTTCTGATGGCCTTATGGGACCATCTAGATGGCCTTTGAGGGTCCCTTTCCTTACCGATGATCTTATGAGACTACCTGGATGGTTTTTAGAAGTCTCTTTGCTTAACTATGGTCTTATTGTCTAGATCAGGGGTCCCCAAACCAAGGCCCTCCAGGGTCATTGACCTGTCCTCTGTCCTAAACTTTAGACTTGGGGTTGACCTAAGTCTGAAATGACTTGAAGGCACACAACAACAACAAGCCTAATTTTGGACTATTTCATCCTAGTCTGGCCCCTCAACAGCCTGAGGGTCTGTGAACTGGCCCTCCACTTAAAAAGTTTGAGGACCCCTGCCCCAGAGGATTGTGCCTTCCACAAATGTGTAGTTTCCTTACCGCTTGAGCCGCCCCTGCATACAAGGCAACTTCCAGTTCATTTCTAGATTAAAGAAACCTTAGGATATGTAGGCAGTCCCCAAATTACAAACATCCGACTTACAAATGACTCATAGTTAAGAACGGGGCTGAGACAACAGGAAGCAAGAGAAATCTGCCCCTGGGAAGGAAGGGAAATCCATTCCTAGAAGAGTTATTATTAGGGGGAAAGGGGTCTCTGCTGAAGCCTTATCCCCCATCCTTATTCCCACAACAAACCCAATTTTTCAATATCCAGTTCTCAGAGGGAAAGAAAGTGAGAGTCAACATAAGAACAAACCTACAGAATCTCTCTTGTTCATAGCTTGGGGACTGCCTGTATGCAGGTGGATATCTATTTATTTATTTATTTATTTATTTACAGTATTTATATTCCGCCCTTCTTTCTCACCCCAAAGGGGACTCAGGGCGGATTACAATGCACATATGTATAGCAAATATTCAGTGCCATCAGACAAACAACATACAGTATAGACACACACAGAGGCAATTTTAACATTTCCAGCTTAATGAGGGTATGCTTGATTCCGGCCACAGGGGGAGCTGTGGCTTGATCATCCACGAGTGACACCGAGTGCTGTACTTCCTCATTCCTTTCCACGTGCTGCTGGCAGTTTTATGGTGTTGTAAATTAGTTAAATTAGCCTCCCCGCATAAAGCGTACCTACATTTCCTACTTGACAGATGCAACTGTCAAGTAGCAAGTAGCAAACCTGGCTATTTAATGGTCGGAGACTTAACCCGACCCGGGCTTCGAACTCATGACCTCTCGGTCAGTAGTGATTTATTGGAGCTGGTTACTAGCCAGCTGCACCACAGCCCGAGTGGGATTCAAGGATATGCTTGGAGTGAAAATGTGGATTGGAGAAGCTCACTTGTGTACTACAGACCTTACGTTCTCCACACTTGACTTACCAAGTTCCATTTTGGTCTATTGACTATGAAAATAATCATTAGATTTAGACCTGACGCCAAAGAAAGACTATCTCAGCTACATCTACAGCATTGCATGCTCAGATCTCAATCTTTTGGGTGGGGATTCCATCTTCAAAGAGGTGCAAAATACACTTACCTACGTCAGGTGTCAATGGCTGTTGGCTGGTTGGCCAGGATGTGGTGGTACCTGATGAGGTTTGGACTTTTGTGGTGACTGCTAGTCCACCCAGCGTGGTATTAGCAGGTGGCAATACTGAACTTTCTGAGGTGGTAGCTGGAGGTCTTTGTGTTTTGGCTGGTGAGGTCCAGGTTTCTGGGACAGTCACTTTAGTGGTGATGGTAGTTGTCACATCTGCTGGGGTGGAAGTCACTTTTTCCAAAATTTTGGTGGTGATTCTGCTGGCACTGGATTTGGCTATAGTAGTTGCCATTTTTATCAACATAGTCGTGGAAGTTGGTAAAGGGTCTTTGGTAGTAGTATCTGTATCTCCTATAATGCTGGTAGCTGGTTCTCTAGAGGTCCTAGTTGTGTTCTGATCTTCAAAAATGCTGGTAGAAGTTATTTTTTCAAGGGTTGTTGTAAGTAAATGGAGAGCTGTTGGGGTCACCTCTGGGGTGATGGCAAAAACAGATGTTGTTCCAAGGGGTGAGGTGGTAAAAAAATGACTGGCATTAACTGTCGTAAGGGAAGTGAGGGCTATTGAACCAGATTCTACAGTGGTTCTGAAGGTAGATGGAGTTTCAACGGCTAAGCTGACAGAGGCAGAGGTGGTGGCAGAGGTTGTATCTGCCATAGTGCTCAAAGAGGATGGAGTAGGTTCTGGACTGGTGGTTAAGGTAGATGAAGTGGGTTCTGAAGTAGTGTCCAAGGCAGATGAAGTAGATTCTGGAGTGGGAATCCAGGTAGATGTAGTGGGTTCTGAAGTAGTGCTCAAGGTAGATGAAGTGGTTTCTGGAGAGGTGCTCAAAGTAGATGGAGTGGTTTCTGGAGCTGAAGTAGGTTCTGTAGTGGGAATCAAGGCAGATGTAGTGGGTTCTGAAGTAGTGCTCAAGGTAGATGAAGTGGTTTCTAGAGAAGTCAAAGTAGATAGAGTGGTTTCTGGAGAGGTGCTCAAAGTAGATGGAGTGGTTTCTGGAGATGAAGTAGGTTCTGGAGTGGGAATCAAAGTAGATGTAGTGGGTTCTGAAGTAGTGCTCAAGGTAAATGAAGTGGTTTCTGGAGAAGTCAAAGTAGATGGAGTGGTTTCTGGAGCTGAAGTAGGTTCTGTAGTGAGAATCAAGGCAGATGTAGTGGGTTCTGAAGTAGTGCTCAAGGTAGATGAAGTGGTTTCTGGAGAAGTCAAAGTAGATGGAGTGGTTTCTGGAGAGGTGCTCAAAGTAGATGGAGTGGTTTCTGGAGCTGAAGTAGGTTCTGGAGTGGGAATCAAAGTAGATGTAGTGGGTTCTGAAGTAGTGCTCAAGGTAGATGAAGAGGATTCTGGAGTGGGAATCCAGGTAGATGAAGATGATTCTGGAGTGGGAATCCAGGTAGATGAAGTGGTTTCTAGAGAGGTACTCAAAGTAGATGGAGTGAATTCTGGAGTGGTGTCCAAGGCATGTGAAGTAGGTTCTGGAATGGGAATCAAAGTAGATGGAGTGGTTTCTGGAGCTGAAGTAGGTTCTGTAGTGGGAATCAAGGTAGATGTAGTGGATTCTGAAGTAGTGCTCAAGGCAGATGAAGAGGATTCTGGAGTGGGAATCCAGGTAGATGAAGTGGTTTCTGGAGAGGTGCTCAAAGTAAATGGAATGAATTCTGGAGTGGTGTCCAAGGCAGGTGAAGTAGGTTCCCGAGTGGAAATCAAGGTAGATGAAGTGGGTTCTGGAGTGGGACTCAAGGTAGATGGAGATTCAGCAGTTGTTGCTTCAAGTGGTGATGTAACTGAATGGAGGGCTGTTGAAGTGACATCTGTAGAGATATGGAAGGCTGATGTGTCAACGGATGAGATGGTAAAGAAGGAGCTGGTGGCAGGAGTCGTATCTTCAATAGTTCTGGAATCTACTTCTGCTGAAGAACTAGTAGTATCCTCATCTGTTGAAATGCCAGTGGTGGTTGTTGTTTCAAGAGGTGCAAAGGAATCGGATGTCGGTGCTGTTGTAGGTGTGAGTAGCGACTCCTCGGGTGTGCTAATGGGACTAGTCATATCAGTTGTTATTTCAGATGGCAATCTGGTGAAAGGGATGCTTGTCATTTCGTCTGTGGTCTCCACCATGTATGGGGAACGTTGAGTTGATGTAGTCCGACTTAAAAGACTTGTGGTTTCACCTGAAGGGGAGGAGAAGTATCCTGGTTCTGGAGTGACTGATGTTTCTTCAGACGTGGTAATCGATGTGTCCGGAACATGAGAAGATGGCTCTATTGAACTTGTGGTTTCAACGGTGGTACTGATAGTATTGTTATTTTCTCTTAGAGTTGTGGTGGCCACTTCTGCCAAAGTACTGGTTCCTATCATGGTCATGGTAGTTGAGAAACTTGCTGTAGTTGTTTCAGGAAGAGTTGTGATCTGAGTTGTGGTTTCACCTGGACAGGAAAATAAAGAGGAAACGACTGATAAATGTGACCCATCTTACGGTACAAAACAAATACCAAAATTTCCAAGAAATGAGTCCAATCAAATTCTAAACAAACCATTGGGTTAGATAGAAGTAGCTTTCTGTGAACTGGGCTTGGGAAAGTTACTTTCTTGGGCATGCTGTTTGATTCTAGACCTTGTCATCCAAAAAACCAAACATATCCAAGCCCTTCTTTACTCTTGTCTTCGGCATCCAGTTTGTTTTATTTGTCTATTTTGTGAGCATTAGGATAATTTATTCTTACAAATCTCCATTGATATCCCCACTCTGTCTTTCCAATTCCCTTTATTTTAAAATTGTCTTCAAAATGCCTTTTCTCTGCATTGTTATTGATTTAATATGTCAATTCTCCTTCCCAACAGTTACCATAGTTTATATAGAGATATAACATAATATATATTGTTGAATTCCTTTTCTCTCGCGCTCTCTTTCTCTCCCAATATCTCTTATTTTTGCCATATTTCCTAATAGGATTGGACCTGTCACTATTGCGTGCATCCATAATAGAACGAAGACAATTTGATATCACTTTAAACTACCAAAGCTCAATGTTATGGAATCCCTAGTGCTGTAGACTCTATAATAATGGAAGGAACTGGAGAAAACATCTTGGAGTATTACCGTATATACTCAAGTATAAGCCAATCCGAATATAAGCCAAGACACCTAATTTTACCATTAAAAAAACTGGGAAAACTTATTGACTCGAGTATAAGCCGAGGGTGGGAAATGCAGCAGCTACTGGTAAATTTCAAAATAAAAATAGATACCAATAAAATTACATTAATTGAGGCACCAGCAACTTAAATATTTTTGAATATTTACCGTATTTCAAAGAAAAACAGTAAACTTGCTCTATAAGTGGAAAAGTAGGGTCAACAAAAACAATATGGTATTAACCAAAACTTAACAACAACAACAATAAAACTTCATTTGTAATAATAATAATAATAATAATAATAATAATAATAATAATACATCACACAGTCCTAGACACTTGGGAAGTGTTCAACTTTTGATTTTGTGATATGAAATCCAGCATATCTATCTTGTTTGCTGTGTCATAATAAAATAATAATAATAATAATAATAATAATAATAATAATAATAATAATAATAATAATAATAATTCATTTATTATTCTTCATTTTTATCCTCCCCTATCTCCTCATGGGGACTCAGGCTGGTTTCCAACATAGTAACAGGCAAACATTCAATGCCAACATAAACAATGCAGAGCTAGATATAGATCTATAATTATATATACTAATTTCACATATGCATTTTCCCCTGAAACGTTTGCAAATCCTCTCTATATTCCCTCCTGCATCTATCTAGAAATCTCTATATGTGTGTGTGCATTTCCTCTGTAGTATTTCCAAGCCCTATATATCTATATTCATATATCTCTATCTAGACATCTCTCTCTATATAGATGATTATATCTGCATAGGATTTGCAAAGACTTGCAAACATGTGAAGCAAAAATTCATATATAAAAATAATGTATACACATAGATACAGATATACAGGTACAGTAGAGTCTCACTTATCCAACATAAATCGGCTGGCAGAACGTTGGATAAGCAAATATGTTGGATAATAAGGAGGGATTAAGGAGAAGCCTATTAAACATCAAATTAGGTTATGATTTTACAAATTAAGCACCAAAACATCATGTTATACAACAAATTTGACAGAAAAAGTAGTTCAATATGCAGTAATGCTACGTAGTAATTACTGTATTTGCAAATTTAGCATCAAAATATCACAAAATATTGAAAACATTGACTACAAAAATGTGTTGGATAATCCAGAATGTTGGATAAGTGAATGTTGGATAAGTGAGACTCTACTGTATATCTATCTAGACATCTCTCTATATATAGATAATTATATCTGCATAGGATTTGCAAAGACTTGCAAACATGTGAGGCAAAAATTCATATATAAAAATAATGTATACACATAGATATAGATATACAGGTATATGGAAATCTCTAGATATCTATATGTATATAGGATTTGCAAAGACTTGCAAACATGAGGGGAAATTCATATATAAAATATAAAATTAATATATAGAGAGATATATACAAATATTTAGGTACATAGGGATTGCAAAAGCTTGCAAGGGGAAGTGCCTACATATCTGTAGCAGAGATGAACAAATATTTCAGACGAAAATGCTTTTATAAGATTAATGGGTATATATATTTTTTTCTTTCTGACTTGCAAGGGCTTATTTTCCTTTTCAAAACATTACCTTGGTTAAGTGCGAGGGAGGCTTTGGAAAAACAAACACATTGATAAGGGATGAGAGAAATATATCATATATTGCAAGCAATATGCAAACCACTGCCTGGTTTGACCTTGACCGGATTATAAGATGGGGGAGGCTTTTTCAGCTGATAAAAAGGGCTGAAAAACTCGGCTTATCTTCGAGTATATACGGTAATTGCCTTAAAACACCCTACGAAATCCATGGAGTTGTCAGAAATTGACAAGTGACCCAAAGGCACATATGCACAGACACATACACACAAGGCTGAAATGCCTACTTTAAAGGCACCAGATCCTGTCTTAATTTTTTGAAGCTAAGCAGGGCCAGCCCTGGCTTGTATTTGGATGGGAGTCCACCTCCGAGTATCCCTCTCTTGAAGAAACCCAATGAAATCCATGCCATTGCCATAAGTCAATGGGTGACTTTGGAGGCATATAGGGCCCGGGCTGTGGCGCAGGCAGGAGAGCAAGCCAGTGCAATTAACTGCAATGATGTCAGGACCCAGGCTGCAGAACACCAATAACCATGCGCAGAGACCAGAATCTATCTAATATCTTTATTAAGGAAATATATAAAGTCAATAAAAACAAGTGTAGAATATAGTTCAGAAGTAGACCTTTCAGGAAAGGTCAAATATAGTCCAGGAAAATAATGTCCAATATGTGATATTAAAGTCCAAAGTTATAATCCAATAACCGAAACACACACTTTGCCAAGCAAAGTGTGGGGAGAAGACAAGGTCCTTAAGTCCATGGAAACGTGGCAATTAGGCTGGAAAGCAAACTTGATACTTGGCTAGAACAAGACTTGAAACAAGGCAACAAGAGCAAAAACAAGGTCCGTGGCAAACGCGGGACAAGGCAAGGCTGGAAACTTGATCCGGGAAACAGGGAACTGGAGTACGAAGTCTACACACGATCTCACTCCTCCAGCTGACAAATTGACTCCGCAAAGTTTCCTTTGCGGCAAACACCTAAATAGGGTCTCGTTTCCCGCCAGAAGAACACTTTCCCTGGAGAACTAGAAGTGAAACTCAACTTAGTCCAGATGCAAGACTCCTTAGAATTTCCCAAGGGAAGCAGGCTTAATCAGCTAATTGTTTGGCTGCGATTCTGGCGCTTCGGCGCTTCGCCTCCCTAGCGCCTCTATCTTTATTATAATTGTCTTTACGAGAAAACGGGGGAGAATTCTGCCCAAGGCTTGTTTGGCTGACTTCTTGAGGGCAAACATCCTCCAGGTGCAGGGGCTCCGATTCTGACTGAAACGGTGTAAATCCCATGTTTTCCTCTTCGTCTGCCACAATAGTACTAGGAACGGGACTACATGGCCCATGAGACATCACAAATGAATCACTCTGACCAGGAGGTCATGAGTTTGAGCCCCGCTCAGAGCCTATGTTTGTTTGTCTTGGTTCTATGTAAAAAGGTATTGAATGTTTGCCTATAGGTGTAATGTGATCCGCCCTGTATCCCCTTTGGGGTGAGAAAGGTGGAATATAAATGCTGTAAATAAATAAATAAATAAATAAATATAGCACACACACACACATCAATCAATGTGGCATCATATCATGGACTTACCATCACAGATCCGAGCCTTCTGAAGCCATAAGAGCAAAAGGCGGACCGTCAGGAAATGATGGAGATCCATGCCAGCAATATTTCTTCCTTGTCAGTTTAGAGCTCTGAGTCTTGGACAGGTAGAGGTGATACTAGTCCAAATCTTCGCTTTTTTCATTCGCTTCTTATGGTTTCCTGGTTGAACAGAAAGAAGGTGGAGCGCTCGAGGTTTGTTTCTCTTTTCATTCCAGGAGCTTTTGTTAATGAATAGAATGCACTGTGTTATGTTCAAAGTGTTTAATCCTACCGTTGTTCAGGCATGCCATGGACAATGGCAGAGAGGGCCATTGAATCAAGCCATCATTCACAGCAATAGATTTCTCTGCACCTTTTTTCCTGACAAAGTATCAGTACATCCTGCAATAATAATTGCAAAAGGTAAGCAGAAACAATATTATTAAAATGGGGTGGTATCACTCTATTTCTAAAAAATGTATTTTGATTTGGGTAAAAAAAAAAAATCATGCATGAGCTGCTCAAAAATTCTGCATGGAGCAATGGCTTACTTCTAAATATAGCAAACCCCTGTATCTGTGGTTTCATTTATCCACAAAACATGTCTTTTCTGGGTATTGTTAAGGTCTTCCAGCATATCTTTATAGTATTTCTGGGCCTGAAGTCCTTCATTTCAGTTATCCATGGTTTCAAGTATCTACACGAAAAATGCCTCTTTCACAGATATGGGTATTGTACAGTTGGCGCAGTGTGTTAAAGCGCTGAGCTGCTGAACTTGCAGACCGAAAGGTCACAGGTTCGAATCCGGGGAGCGGAATGAGTGCCCACTGTTAGCTCCAGCTTCTGCCAACCTAGCCGTTCGAAAACATGCAAATGTGAGTAGATCAATAGGTACCGCTCCAACGGGAAGGTAATGGTGCTCCATGCAGTCATGCCGGCCACATGACTTGGAGATGTTTATGGACAACTTTGGTTCTTCGGCCTAGAAATGGAGATGAGCACCAACCCCCAGAGTCGGACACGACTGGACTTAACGGCAGGAGAAACCTTTACCTTTACCTTTACAGCTGGACCTTCAAATGTACTTAAACTGTTGAAGATGCGCCCAAAAAACTAGCCATCTCGCTTCTAACAAGAGCAATCAAGCTATGGATCCACACTGTGCAATTATAGTAGTTTGATACCACTTCGATTGCTATAGCTCCATCCTGTGGAATTTTGGAATCATTGCAGTTTGGTGTAGAATATTTTTCAGCTTGATTGCTCTCTTAACACCAGCTATGGTTTTCCTTTTGCCTATCATTCTTGTGCTATGAAGTTGTCTTTAACTTATGGCGATCTACGGGTGCATCTACACTATGGAATCAATGTACAGGAGAGTCTCACTTATCCAACACTCGCTTATCCAACATTCTGGATTATCCAACACATTTTTGTAGTCAATGTTTTCAATACATCATGATCTTTTGGTGCTAAATTCGTAAATATAGTAATTACTACATAGCATTACTGTGTATTGAACTACTTTTTCTGTCAAATTTGTTGTATAACATGATGTTTTGGTGCTTAATTTACAAAATCATAACCTAATTTAATGTTTAATAGGCTTTCCCCTAATCTCTCCTTATTATCCAAGATATTCGCTTATCCAACATTCTGCCGGCCCGTTTACGTTGGATAAGCGAGACTCTACTGTACTTCGATTCCACTTTAACTGCCATGACTCCATGCTATGGTGTCATGGTGTAATGAAATTTAGCTAGGGTCACAGATAAGAGGATCCGTGCCTGGCGAGCACATACTAAACTGAAAGGGCCAGAACACAGAAAGAATTCACCAGGTTGAAGACAAGCCACATTCAATTGGGTCAAAAGGGATGCTAGTACAAGTAAGATGCTTCAAAATATATAAGCATAAACATATATAGAAAGCAAGATGTCTTATACAGTTTGACAGCTATTCAAACCTTCCGCTCCCCACTTTGATTGGCCAAAAAAAGGCTGGTCAGGATCTGTGCCCTGATTGGCTGGGAGTCCCATTGACATTGCCATTTCGAGCAGGGATTCCCTTTGGTGGGGAAAGATGGCTAGGGATTGGCTGGCCAAGGGACCAATCAGTTGATGTGTAATCCAGAAAGACAATGTCAATGAATTGTTAATGAGCGTTTGATTAGCTCAACTGTCCAGTTCCGTATTGATCAAAGATGGGAGCTTCAGGAAACAAAGGAGTGAGACTCAAGCAACAATGGTGATGATCTTGGGCCAACAAAGGCTTGACTGTCAATAAGAGTTAACGAATGCACATACTCCAAGCCTTTGTTTCTGTGGACAGCTATCTCTCAGCCTCAAGTGAAACATATAACTGAACAAACGACGTTATCTAGGCTGGCATGGGAAGTCACCTATCTCTGCATACACCATGGACTTTGTGATTACCTGGCTTGGGAAATGGCCAGAGGGGTTTGCTCAGCCTTCCTGGTCCCAAGGGATTCTCTTGGAGTCATGGAGATTTGGATGTTTATGGGCTACACCTTGATACATTTTATATAAGAAACAGATACAATGTGAAATAAAAAGATACATGTTACACAGAAAGGCATGAAAAAGAGTTATTGAAGTAATAGAAATGATAGTATTTGGGGACATGAAGCTGCCACCGGTCCGCTCCTGATCTCCTGATGCTTCGAACTTGTGAAAGTCTGGAAAAGATTTTTTAAATGATTTTAAAATTACAGTAGAGTCTCACTTATCCAGCACTCACTTATCCAACATTCTGGATTATCCAACACATTTTTATAGTCAATGTTTTCAATCCATCATGATATTTTGGTGCTAAATTCATAAATACAGTAATTACTACGTAGCATTATTGTGTATTGAACTACTTTTTCTATCAAATTTGTTGTGTAACGTGATGTTTTGGTGCTTCATTTGTAAAATCATAACCTAATTTAATGTTTAATAGGCTTTTCCTTAATCTCTCCTTATTATCCAACATATTTGCTTATCCAACGTTCTGCCGGCCCGTTTACGTTGGATAAGCGAGACTATACTGTATGTATTTTTTGCATAATCCTTGATGGACTATAAATCTTTGGAGAGAGTTTACCATGGGAGTTGTAATTTAGTGAGGTACCTAAACCTTTCGGCAGAGAAAGCTAAAGCCCTTGTAAAACTACAACTCCCATGATCCCGTAGTATTGAGTCATGGCAGTTAATGTGGTGTTCAGTTGCATTCATTCCACAGTGTAGATGCACCCTGAGGTCTTCATGCTGCTGTTAAATGCATGAGCGAGACCAATGCTGGGGTTTGTTTTCAGGAAACTCTCTTTCTCGGTGCCTCTCTGTCCTGTTTGGGCGCATGAAGCTAATCTCTTCCAGTAAGACATAATTATTCTCCTTCCAGGTTCCTCATTCCGAGGACAGGCAGCATTGTTACCTGCTTCACTGAACTGAGAAATAACTTTCCTGGCAGATCACCAACTGGCTTTCAATAGCATTTGTTTACCAGCAATCTCTACAGCATTGAAAAACAACATTTTTGTAGGCTTCAGTCCTTTTGGTTTCATGCAGCTTCATATTGCATGTTCACTTGTGCAGCTGTACTTTTTTTGATCATTTCATAATGACCAACCTCATTCTGCCAAGAAGCAGGAAAATCACACTCAAAGCACCCCTGACAGATGACCATCCAGCCTCTGCTTAAAAGCCTCCAAAGAAGGAGCCTCCACCACAGTCCGCGGCAGAGAGTTCCACTGCTGAACAGATGAGGAAGTTCTTCCTGGTGTTCAGGTGGAATCTCCTTTCCTGTAGTTTGTAGTTTGAAGCCATTGTTCCATTGTGTCCTAGTCTGCAGGGCAGCAGAAAACAAGCTTGCTCCCTCCTCCCTATGACTTCCCCTCACATATTTGTACATGGCTATCATGTCTCCTCTCAGCCTTCTCTTCCACAGGCTCAACATGCCCAGCTCTTTAAGCCGCTCCTCATAGGGCTTGTTCTCCAGACCCTTAATCATTTTAGTTGCCCTCCTCTGGACGCTTTCCAGCTTGTCAACATCTCCCTTCAACTGTGGTGCCCAGAATTGGACACAGTGTGATTCCAGGTGTGGTCTGACCAAGGCAGAATAGAATAAGGGGGAGCAGGACTTCCCTGGATCTAGATGCTATACCCCTATTTATACAGGTCAAAATACCGTTGGCTTTTTTTGCCGCCGCATCACACTGTAGGCTCATGTTTAACTTGTCCACGAGGACTCCAAGGTCTTTTTCGCACACACTGCTGCCAAGCCAGGCACCGTCCCCCATTCTGTATCTTTGCATTTCCTTTTTTCTGCCTAAGTGGAATGTCTTGCATTTGTCCCTGCAGAACTTCATTTTGTTAATTTCGGCCCATCTCTCTAGTCTGTTAAGATCGTTTTGAATTCTGCTCCATGGATCAAGATGTGAGGGAGGGAAGTCACAGAGAGGAGGGAGCAAGCTTGTTTTCTGCTGCCCTGGAGACTAGGATGCAATGGAGTAATTGAGTTTTCCAGGCTGTATGGCCATGTTCCAGAAGCATTCTCTCTTGATGTTTTGCCCACATCTATGGCAGGCATCCTCAGAGGTTGTGAGGTGTATTGAAAATTAAGCAAGGGACCGTGATATCAGTAAAATACTGTTAAGAGAAGAAACTGAAAACTATCAAAGACACCATGTAATAGGTGGAAGTCAACTTTTATGTAATTCACTAGGTTTGCTATCTTTGGAAGGAGGGGTTATTTGTGTGTGTGTGTACACACACACATTCACATTCTCTTTTTACTATTAATTATTGTTATTATATTTTTATTTTATCTTTGTTTTCTTTTTCTTTCTTTCCTTCTTTTCTGTTTTCGTTCTTATCAGTAGACATTTTGTTTGTATCATCTTTTCTTTTATGTTATGTTAATGTCTTGCACAATTATGGAAAAGCACTAATAAAAATATATTTTTTTTAAAAAGAAAAGAAAATTAAGCAAGGGAGGTTTATATATCTGTGGAAGGTCCAGGGTGGGAGAAGGAACTGTTGTCTGTTGGAGGCCAGTGTGAATGTTGTAATTAATCACCTTGATTAGCATTAATGCCGTTGCCAGCTTCAAGGCCGGGCTGTTTCCTGCCTGGGGGAATCCTTTGTTGGAAAGTGTTAGCTGGCCCTGATGATTCATGTCTGGAATTCCCGTTTTCAGAATGTTGTTTTTTATTTACTGTTCTGATTTTAGAGGGTTTTTTAAATACTGGTAGCCAAATTTTGTTTATTTTCATGGTTTCCTCCTTTCTGCTGAAATTGTCCACATGCTTGTGGATTTCAATGGCTTCTCTGTGTAGTCTGACATGGTAGTTGTGAGAGTGGTCCAGCATTTCTGTGTTCTCAAATAATATGCTGTGCCCACGTTGGTTCATCAAGTGCTCTGGAATGGCTGACTTCTCTAGTTGAGTGAGTCTGCAGTGCCTTTCATGTTCCTTGATTTGTGCCTGGGCAATGCTGCTGTGTCTGGTTGTCCCTACATAGACTTGTCCACAGCTGCATGGTCTACGGTAGACTTCTGCAGAGGAGAGAGGATCCCTCTTGTCCTTCGCTGACCGTAGCATTTGTTGGATTTTCTTTGTGGGTCTGTAGATAGTTTGTAGGTTGTGTTTCTTCATCAGTTTGCCTATGTGGTCAGTGGTTCCCTTGATGTCTGGCAAGAACACCTTTCCTCTGGGTGGATCTTTGTCTTTACCCCCATGGCTTCTTCTTGGCCTGACAGTTCTTCTGATGTATCTGGTGGAGTCTCCATTGGCCTGGAGAGCCCAGTTTAGGTGGTTCAGTTCACCTTGGAGGAGGTGAGGTTTGCAGAGTCTTTGTGCACAATCTGTCAGGGCCTTGATTGTGCTTCTTTTTCAACTTGGGTGATGGTTAGTGTTTTTATGAAGGTATCTATCCATGTGTGTTGGTTTTCTGTAAACTGTGTGGCCCAGTTGTTGATTGGGTTTGCGGCTTGTGGGGACGACGGAGAGGGCCTTCTCCATGGTGGCCCCTTGGCTATGGGACTCCCTTCCAAGGAGATCAGGCAAACGCTCACCCTGTCAGATTTAAAAACCTGGCTCTTCCAGTGTACCTTCAATAATTGACTACAATGACAGCCTCCCCCCCCCCCCGCATTGATAATAACCATGCCTGATGTATTGTTTCTCTCTCCTTTAATTGATAATAATTTCCCGTTTACCCCACCTCCGAATCTCCCAGTTAATACTGCAGCACTTTATTATCTACCTCATTAGGTTTTTAATTACACTCCTCGCACTTTTGCCCAGTTCTCTTACTATTTTAATCTCTGTTTCGCTCTTATATGGTGGTTTTTATTTAATCATATTACTATTTAAAAGAGTGCTTTAGAGAACTTTGTTAATGAATGGCAAGCAATGATCCAATATCTCAATGTAAAATGAATTTAAAAATGTACACAGAGGAAGCTAATAGATTGAAGGCAAGGAGGAAAGGGATATTAATTTGGAGCTTACAATATCTTTATATGTACTATTCAGATAGACGACTGTGACCCCTTATTGAAAATATATTGTCTGAGAAATGATTATGAAAGACTAATGGATGAAAGTATCACACTGTATGCAACAAACACTCGCAATGTATGTATATTTGAATGAAATAAAATAAATATTAAGGAAAAAATAAAATAAATAAAATGGTGCTTTATTCTGTTTAAATTTTCTCATTGATGATGCTTGTTTTGTTCTGTATTTTATGCTGTTTTATTGTGATTATCTGGGCTTGGCCCCATGTTAGCCGCCCTGAGTCTCTGCAGGGAGATGGAGGCGGGGTATAAAAATAAAGTTATTATTATTATTATTATTATGGAACATCTAGAAATGCCAGTTTTCCTTCCTTTCCTTTTTCCATGGTGAATTGGATGTTGGGGTGGATGCTGTTCAGGTGGTCCAGGAACTTGTTGAGTTCTGAGGGGCCGGGCTGTAGCACAGGTGGTTAGTAGCCTGCTGCAATAAATCACTATTGACTGAGAGGTCATGAGTTCAAAGCCCGGGTCGGATTGAGTGCCTGAGTGCTAAATAACCCCAGCTCGTTGTTTACCTAAGCAACAGGAAAGACAGTTGCATCTGTCAAGTAGGAAAATTTAGGCACTGCTTATGTGGGGAGGCTAATTTAAACTAATTTACAACACCATAAAAACATCCAGCAGCGTGCATGCCAAATGAGGAAGTACTCCATCAAAAGGACTTGGTGTCACAGTGGACAATGGAGCAGCAGCTCCTCCTGTGGCCAGAATCGAGCATACCCTCACAGAGCCAGAAGCTGGGAAATTAAATAGCCTCTTTTTTTATCTGTGTGTTGTTTGTCTAATGGCATTGAGTGTTTGCCATATTGAAGGGGTCACTTAGCCAACGTGACTCCATTTTAGAATTGCCTGTCTGCTTTGAAATGGAGGATCAGTCTCCCCTCTGAATTATAAAGAATTGCAACTTGCTGTTTTTGCAGCATGTGTCTAAGTTTAGCAAGAATCAGTTTCGGTTGAACTTGTGGTTAGGGTAATTCCGAGAATTGTATGCAACATATATACGTTACATGTGTTTTGCTCGCACCTGCTGAAACCGTGCGGTTAGAACATCCTGGACTTGTTGACAACGCAGGAAACTCTAGCTCACCACAAACTGAACTGGGGGGATTTCCAGTAAATTCCAGTTCAGAAAGAGGAACTAAAATGTAATAAACAACTGCCCTATAAATTGGCCGGAATGGAAACGTTCGAGGCCGACAGCTTTTGCAGCCTCACACTGCTGTGTGGCTCTGTCAGCCGGTAGCTACCTAATAAAGGTGTGTTTGTCCTCAACTAATTTTGGGCTCTTTATTGGTCTCATAGCGGCTTGGCGAACTCGGGTAATTTCCGTGATTGGGGTAGTTCCCAAATCACCCCTTTCATTTCTGGGGGCTCGTCCGGGATTTTTGAAATTTTGGGATTTCTAGTACTTCGCCAAGGTTCCGTTGTAGACCACTTAAGAGCTGCTCTTGGGAGCAAGGGCGTGTCCACTCTCCCCTTCCGGGGTGCCGCGTACGGTCCGCGCTGAGACGTGCACGGCCTCTCGAGGTAAAATACCAGCGGTTCCCTGAGTGGCACCCGAGGCGAGGGAAGGTGAGCTCTCCTCCAAAAACAACCTGTTGGGAGACAACCATCGCTCGTGGGAAGGCGGCCGCCGCGGGACAGAACACCAGATAGGCAAGTATATCTCTTAAACCGCTGTTGTTTAGCATTGCGGGGAGGGAGAGTTTTAAATTGTAGAAATTGTTCTGGGTCCCGTTAGAAACCCTTGGGAAAAACAAGAGAAACCCAAAGGGAGAAAAGAGCTCTGGGAGAGGAGACCTGAAAGGGAGATCCAATCGGGTCTGGGAGGCAAGCCCTAGTAGCAGGACGTGGATACGGGAGATCCAGCCACAGTCCGGGGACATACTCCATTGAAGAATTTATTTCTGTGTTTTCTTTTCGCATCTTGTGGGAGGGCGGAGAAGACCTTGCGTTCCCGGTTACTGGCCATTGATCTTCTGGGGGTGCCGGCCAGGGTCGACTCCACATACCACAATGGGTGGGAAAGAATCAAAGAGATCCAAAGGAGTAGAAGGGTCGATGACCCCTCTCCAATGCATGTTAGCTAATTTTGATAAGTTTTCTAAATACACATATGAGAAAGGAATGAAGCCAAATAAATTGCGTTCGCTATGTGAGGTGGAATGGCCCTCATTCCCCCTCACTCCCCAGTGGCCTCCTGAAGGGTCACTCGATCTTGCTTTGACTGCAAATGTCTATAGATTTGTTGGTGAGGTACACCCTGATCAGGCCAAATACATCTCAGCTTGGTATGATATTGTACGGAAACCGCCTGATTGGTTGAGAGAATGCAAATGCATGATGGTTGAAGAGGTGATGCCTGGGGGGAATAGAGGACTTGCTTCAGGTAATTCCCAGAGGGGAATTGGCACCCCAATGGGAAAGAGAGGGGGAAGGCAAATTGCCAAACCTCCCCCCTATCAAGATTCAGGGAATCCGGCTGACGAACCCATGCCGGCTCCCCCGTATATACCTACCCTCTATACTCCACTGACATCACACGTAAGGGGAGGTGCGGTGGGGGGACCTGACCTCACGGCAGCGGCAAGCGCCCCCAAGCAGGAGCAGCCTGCGGTGAGTTCTAGCCCCCAGCCGCTCTACCCCTCAGAAGAGATAAAGCGAACGGAGAGGCAGGCAAAAATAGATGCCCGCCAGAAGCTGGTAGAATTGAAGCAAGCCCATTGTTATAGTGAATCAAGTGATGATGAGGCAACATTGTGCCCCATAAGGGAGGTGCCGCAACTTGTGCCATTGTCCCTAGATGATCAGGGGCGCCCTAGATTTGAGACTAGGACTTTGTTTCAACACGTTCCTTTTACTTCTTCGGACATTCTCAACTGGCGGACGAACCGTCCCGCCTGGTCAGAAGATCCGAGAGGCATGGCGAACCTGGTTGAAGGTATCATTCAGACACACAATCCTAGCTGGGTGGATTTGAAACAGTTGTTAGAGGCTTTGTTGACGGCAGAAGAACGAGTGTTGTTGACGCAAGTGGGTAGACAGGAGGCTGCAAAGGAGCATGCAACCTCTCGTAGTATAGATGCTGTGGATGTGTACCAGGAAAGGGTATTCCCAGTGAGGGAAGACCCACATTGGGATTTGAATGAACCAGGGGGCCCTGGTAAGGATGCACTGAGGTTGTATCAGAATTTGGTTGTGCGCGCTTTGAGAAGAGGGGTTCCAAGGGTCCCAAATTTGAAAAAGATTTACCAGATGGAGCAGGAAAAGAATGAAAGTCCGGTCGCATTTCTGGAAAGGCTTAGGGAAGCGTTTGAGAAGTTCTCTCCCTATGACATGGATGATCAGAGGGATCAAGCTGCAGGAAAGATAGTGTTGAAGAGTGTTTTCTCTAGCCAGTGTAGTCCAGACATACGGAGAAAGTTACAGAAGGATGCTGGTTTGGCTCATTTGACTTTGGAAAGGATTTTGGAGATTGCAAATCAGGTTTACTTGTCTCGTGAGGTTGTGCAGGCAAAGAAAGATGAAACAGCGGTGGCCCGCAGGGCCAAGGTCATAGCTGCGGTATTCCAAGGGGAACAGCCGCCAAGACCCAGAGGAGCAGGCTGGAAAGGAAAGAAAGGACCAGGGGGCAAGCCACTGGGAAAGAATGAATGTGCAAGGTGTCACAAGCATGGGCATTGGGCAGCCGATTGCAAAGTGGATCTTGGGAAAGGACAGAATAGAAAAGTGCAGAATGGAAATTGGAAAGGGAAGAGGCAGAACCGTGGAGCTGCTGGCCAGCCCAGATGGGCTCCGGTTGCAGCTGGATTGGTAGACCCTGCGTTAGATGTGCATGGATTGGCCTCCGTGAGGGAGGAGGATGAGTATGAGCAATAGGACAGACCGGCTCCCGGATCCCCGGGTAGCCATGGAGTGGTTAGGATTGAACCAGGGGAGCCAATGGTCGATATGAAAGTTGGAAATCAATCCGTTGAGTTTATGCTTGATTCCGGGGCTTCTAAGTCTGTGGTGAACACGGCTGTGTCTCACCCAACTGGAGAAGATGTAAATATTGTAGCAGCTACAGGAAGACGAAAAGCTTGTCCTCTGTTGGCAGAGAGAGAATGTTTGCTAGGAAGGCACCTGGTCAGGCATAGATTCATTTATATGCCTGAATGTCCTGTGCCTCTGATGGGAAGAGATCTTTTGTGCAAAATGAGAGCTGCTTTGCTTTTTGAGGAAGATGGTTCAATGTTGGCAGGATTCAGGACAGGTCCGGATAGACAGTTGGTAGAACAGCAGTTAAAAATGGCCTTGGAACTACCTATGGAGGAAGAGTGGAGATTATATTCTGTATTGGAAGAAAGAACTGACTGGGAAGCATTCAATGTCCCAGAGGTATGGGCGGAAGATAACCCTCCGGGGTTGGCAAAGGATGTTCCACCAGTCATAATTGAATTAAAGCCCTTCGCAAATCCGGTGGCAATCCGACAGTATCGGCTCCCTCGGGAGGCGATCGTTGGAATTGCGGCCTATTTGGAGAGATTGGAAAGATATGGGATACTGGTTCCTTGCCAGTCTCCATGGAACACACCCTTGTTGCCAATCAGAAAACCGGATGGGTCCTACCGCCCTGTGCAGGATTTGAGAGCTGTAAATAAATTAGTGGTCCCTCTCCACCCAGTAGTTCCAAACCCATACACACTGCTTAGCCTTATTCCACCCCATCACCAATGGTTTACTGTCCTGGACCTCAAAGATGCTTTCTTTTGCATCAGACTGGCCGAAGAGAGCCAGAAGATTTTTGCCTTTCAAAAGGAGGATCCTGGGACAGGGGCCAAAGGTCAACTCGTTTGGTCAAGATTGCCACAGGGGTTCTGTAATTCCCCGACCATTTTTGGACAAGCCCTGGCGCAGGACTTGCTGCCAATGGTCAAAAATGACAAAGGATGGACCATTCTCCAATATGTAGACGACATTCTCCTCTGTGCAGATAGTCGAGAAGAATGCTTGGAAGGAACTCAGACCTTGTTGCAGTTCTTGGCAGAAAAAGGTTACAAGGTTTCGAAAAAGAAGGCTCAGTTAGTCCAGCAAGAGGTGAAGTATTTGGGTTTTCGTTTGGCCAAAGGTGTTCGGAGGCTAGAGGTGGAGCGAAAGGAAGCCATTTGCTCCATCCCTACCCCCCGAACTCGCAAGCAGGTCAGAGAATTCCTGGGAGCAGCAGGGTTTTGTCGCATATGGATTCCGAACTTCGGACTATATGCCAAACCCCTCCATGAGGCCACAAAAGGAAAGTCAGGAGACCCCTTGGTGTGGGGAACAGAACAGCAGGATGCATTTGAGCAATTGAAGAAAGCCTTGATGTCTGCCCCAGCTTTGGGGTTGCCTGATTTGGACAAAACTTTCTACTTGTATGTGGGAGAACGGAGAGGAGTGGCTGTAGGAGTATTGACACAGTTAGTAGGCGATTGGCCCCGGCCAGTGGCTTATCTGTCTAAACAACTGGACAATGTGGCCTGTGGATGGCCCCCATGCTTGAGAGCTGTGGCGGCGGCTGCAGTTCTTGTAGAAGAAGCAAACAAGCTGACCTTAGGGCAGCCTGTGATTTTAAAGTGTCCCCATGCTGTAGTAACTCTAATGGAACATAGGGGGCACCATTGGCTTACCAATAGCCGGATGCTCAAATACGAGAGCATGTTGGTGGACAATCCACAGGTTAAATTGTCAGTGTGTGCCACTTTAAACCCAGCTACCTTGTTGCCAGTGGAAGAAGGAGAATTGATGCAGCATGATTGTTTAGAAGTGATGGATGAAGTGTATTCAAGTAGGCCAGATCTCAAAGATCTGCCACTACAGACTCCAGAATGGGTGCTTTTCACAGATGGTTCAAGTCGTGTGGTTGGTTCCGAAAGAAAAGCGGGGTATGCAGTGGTGAATAGCAATGGGGAGACCCTAGAGGCAAAAGGGTTGCCTCCGGGGACTTCCGCACAGCGGGCCGAGTTGATTGCTCTAATAAGGGCCCTCCAACTGGCTAAAGGGAAAAGAGTCAATATTTATACTGACTCAAAATATGCCTTCACCACTTTGCATGCCCACGGTGCCATTTATAAAGAAAGAGGACTGCTGACCTCTGCTGGACAGCAGATCAAGAATGCAACAGAAATTTTGCAACTCTTAAATGCAGTTTGGGAACCAAAGGAGGTAGCGGTCATGCATTGCAAGGGACATCAGTATGGTGAGGATCAGGTAACACAAGGGAATCGCCTGGCAGATCAACAGGCTAGGAAAGCAGCAGATGAAAGCACATCAGAGGAATCAATTTTGCAATTGGATGTCACACCCGCAGTAGAGTCCCTGACTTACTCTGCACAAGAGAAGGAGTGGGCCCTAGCAGAAGGGGCAAAATGGAAGGGTAATATTCTCATATTACCCAATGGGAAAATCTTCGTCCCAAAAGCCTTGGGATGGGAATTGGTGAAGGAGGTTCATAGACAAACCCATTTAGGTGCAACAGGAATGGCTTCACTCTTGGAACGGCAAATCTGGGTGGACGGCTTGCATGCCTTGGCCAGAACCGCTGCTCTAAGATGTGAAATTTGTGCTAAGAACAATCCCAGGATGGGGCCATTGCTCCCACCTGGAGTTCAGTATTTGGGAACGACACCCTTTGAGTCTCTAGTGGTTGATTTCACTGAAATGCCAAAAGTCCAAAGATTTCATTACATGTTGGTGATGGTATGCACATTCTCAGGGTGGGTGGAAGCATATCCTACCACCTCTGAGAAGGCTGTAGAGGTCAGCCGTGCCATGATGAGGGACATAATCCCTAGGTACGGAATACCTTTACACATTGGGAGTGACAATGGCCCGGCCTTTGTTCACCAGGTCCTGGGGTGCCTAGCCCAGTTGTTAGGAACCGCTTGGAAATTGCATTGTGCTTACCGGCCCCAATCTTCGGGGAAAGTGGAAAGGATGAACAGGACTTTGAAAGGGACCATCTCAAAGATGTGTCAAGAGACTGGAATGACATGGGTTCAAATATTGCCAATGGCATTACTGAAGGTCAGATGCACCCCCACCAGGGTTTTGGGTTTGTCACCTTATGAATTGTTATATGGAAGACCCCCTCTGAAAATTAGACCTCTGCAAGGAGACATACATGAATTAGGAAAACAAGAATTGATAAAAGAGGTCCAAGCTTTGGGTACAGTGTTGAACAAACTGTATAAATATACTGGCATGCTGCGTTACCCTTTTCCCGTTACTGCGTTACATTCTTTCTCACCAGGAGACTTTGTTTGGCTGAAAGATTGGAAGTGTGATCCCCTCGGCCCAAGGTGGAAGGGACCACTGGAGGTGTTACTTACAACCCCTACTGCTGTGAAGTTAAAGGGTATAAAGCCGTGGGTACATTACACTCGTATCAAGAAGGACTACACCACCAAAGATCCTGATTACTGGAAGGTAAACCTACACAAGGACAATCCACTAAAATTCACACTCACCCGCCCTAAGGGTCAAGCTACCAAGAGCTGCCCTGAAGAGGAGGGGCCCGAAGCTACCTAGAGCTAGCCCCAGAGGTCAGGTTACCAAGAACCGCCTTGAAGAAGGAAGGAGGGTACACTTCCGAGAGTGTCCCAAAAGACCGAATGGACACTTGGTTTTGGGTGTGGGGAATTGGGGGTTCCTGTGTGGGTTGTATTCTGTTTCTGTGTTGGCTGAAATTCTGTGATATTGAGGACAAACACCACTGTAAAAATGAGGACACACTTATACTTATTGATATTGATAATGATGCCATTGGTGCAGACTCAGATGGGTTGGGACAAGAACATGTTCCACCAATTAATTAAAGAGATAGCCAAAGAAGCAGAGGTTGCAGACTGCTGGATTTGTGCCCATAGCCCTCACTCCCAATATGAGGGTTGGGTCATGAAAGCAGGGCCACTGCTGGATATATCTGGATGGAAATTGTTCACCCCTTGGACATATGAACGTGAGGAGGGGTTGACAGATTCGGCCCAATTTTTATTGGCCCTTGATGATTCTGCACCAGCCGCATCAGCCTGTTTGACACGATCAAAAGAAGGGATCTCAGAAATTGATCATAAGAACTTCCCCCAAGCCAATCTCATAGAAGTAGGGGATTACCCCCGTTGTAATCTCACTCTCCCTGTATATTATGACAACATACACTTTGGAGTTGAACAGCTACAGCCACAACAGGATGGTCACACACAAAGATTGAGGAGGCAAGCGGCCTCACCAGAGGGGGGTGACAAGAAACCGCCCTCTCGTCCGGCCCGTAATGGGAAAGTTAACACACCCCCCAAAATATATGTGGTTAAGCCCGGGTCGGAGCTGCCTCGGGCAGCAACTCAGCCACCTGAGGCGGGAGCGGCGGCTCCACCACAACCGCCTGTGGGAGGTGCTGCATCTTCACCCCGATCACCTGTGGTGAAGGCTGCACCCCCACCGCGGCAAGATTTGGTCCGGACACGAGGAAATTTCCCAATGGAATACCAAATTCCTGGAAGGCCAAGGCCCGGTATACTGCTTGATAACCATGCAATGGGAGGATTGCCTCCGGGGTATTTCTGGATATGTGGGAAGTGGGGAGGTAAAGTCTTACCCCCACTATGGGTTGGAACCTGCACCATTGGTACCCTAGTCCCCACTAATATTGGGATACACCCGCGAGAGCAGCCCCTGCATGCATTGGAAGCAGCTGACCGGTGGAACAGGCCTAAAAGATCATATGATGAAAAACGTGGCTATGATCCTGATAATACGTATCTTTCAGAGGGAGAAAGATTTGCAACAATCTTGTTCCCTAGTCTGGGAGTTGCCCTGAATGTCAAACAACTAAGGAGGCTCTCTGCCCAACTGGAAATTTTGGCTAATCAGACTGTTATAGGCATGAAAGCACTCCAGACCGAAATTGACTCACTGGCAGGAGTCCTTATGCAACACAAGATGGCATTAGATTACCTTCTGGCAGCAGAAGGTGGATTATGCATATGGTTGAACACAACTTGCTGCCATTATGTCAATGAGTCTGGACTTATTGAATCTGATGTGGCCAAAATCAACACTGTTGTCTCCACAATAAGGGCTACTTACACCCCCAAGGGAACTGGTTGGTTTGATTGGCTTTTTAGCTGGCTCCCGAATCTTAATTGGTTACGAGACCTCGTTAAAGTATTGTTTATAATTTTGCTAATTATACTTCTGGCTTTGCTCTTTTTGCCTTGTATTATGTCCTGCTTAAGAAACATGATGGCGAGACTGATCACTGCTACTTTCAGTCAGCACAGGGAAGTTCAGCGTGTCATGTACATGCAGTTAAACACCATGGAGCAAGAAACCACCCCACTGTAATTGGTTGGTTTGTGTAACCAAGAAAATGTCTTTCTTGGTTACAAGAAAAAAAACGGGGGAATGAAGGGGTCACTTAGCCAACGTGACTCCATTTTAGAATTGCCTGTCTGCTTTGAAATGGAGGATCAGTCTCCCCTCTGAATTATAAAGAATTGCAACTTGCTGTTTTTGCAGCATGTGTCTAAGTTTAGCAAGAATCAGTTTCGGTTGAACTTGTGGTTAGGGTAATTCCGAGAATTGTATGCAACATATATACGTTACATGTGTTTTGCTCGCACCTGCTGAAACCGTGCGGTTAGAACATCCTGGACTTGTTGACAACGCAGGAAACTCTAGCTCACCACAAACTGAACTGGGGGGATTTCCAGTAAATTCCAGTTCAGAAAGAGGAACTAAAATGTAATAAACAACTGCCCTATAAATTGGCCGGAATGGAAACGTTCGAGGCCGACAGCTTTTGCAGCCTCACACTGCTGTGTGGCTCTGTCAGCCGGTAGCTACCTAATAAAGGTGTGTTTGTCCTCAACTAATTTTGGGCTCTTTATTGGTCTCATAGCGGCTTGGCGAACTCGGGTAATTTCCGTGATTGGGGTAGTTCCCAAATCACCCCTTTCAATATATTTATTTATTTATTTATTACATGCATTTATACCCCGCCCTTCTCCCCGAGGGGACTCAGAGTGGCTTACATTCTGCCACGAGGGCCAGCAACAAATATACTATAAAACAAAACAATTAAAACATGATAAAAATATACAAAAATTAAAACGCTGCAAGGCAGCGATGTTGCACCATCCTCAGTCATATATATATGTTGTCAGCTTTTAATCTAATATTATCTGTGAGCCGCCCCGAGTCCCCTTCAGGGGAGATGGAGGCGGGGTATAAATAAACTTATTATTATTATTATTATTATTATTATTATTATTATTATTATTATTATTATGTACATTGTGATCTGCCTTGTGTCCCCTTCGGGGTGAGAAAAAAAGACGGAATATCAATACTGTAAACAAATAAATAAAGTCCTTCTTCTCCATGGCTCCAAATGGTGAAGGTGCCATCCACATATCTGAACCACATTGTGGGCTTTATTTGGTGCTGATTCTAGGGCTTGTTTTTCAAAGCGTCCCGTGTAGAAATTTGCTATGATTGGGCTGAGAGGGCTTCCCAATGGAGCAATGGCTTCAAACTACAGGAAAGGAGATTCCACCTGAACATGAGGAAGAACTTCCTGTGAGAGAAACAGTGGAACTCACTGCCGCAGAGTGTGGCATAGGGTCCTTATTTGTGCTGAGAGGGCTCCCCAGTCTCCTACAGGAAAGGAGATTCCACCTGAACAAGAAGAAGAACTTCTTGTGAGAGAGAGCTGTTCAGCAGTGGAACTCACTGCCGCAGAGTGTGGCATAGGGTCCTTATTTGTGCTGAGAGGGCTCCCCAGTCTCCTACAGGAAAGGAGATTCCACCTGAACAAGAAGAAGAACTTCTTGTGAGAGAGAGCTGTTCAGCAGTGGAACTCACTGCCTCAGACTTTGGTGGAGGCTCCTTCTTTAGAGGCTTTGAAGCAGAAGCTGGATGGCCATCTGTCGGGGGGGGGGTTTGAATGCGATTTTCCTGCTTCTTGGCCGAATAGGGTTGGACTGGATGGCCCACAACTCCCTCCTACCCTTCTCACCGCCTGAGCACCTTCTCTTCCACAACAACGAACGTAAACATCTCTAGGCCTAAATAACCCAACCTGGGCCTTTGAGTGGCATCTCCTGCTTGCCCATCGTTCCGCTCCTATTGGCTGCCGGGGCGGAAAAGGCGGGGCTCGCCGGAGGACTTCCGGGGGGCGAAGGCGAGTGACGTCACCCAGCGCCTCAACGTCGCATCCGCACTGACGAGATTCATTCACAAAAAAAGGCGTAGGCCCCGCCCCTTTCCCCGCCTTGCATTGTGTAACCTTGGACTGGGCCCACGCGAAAAGGGATCTCCGCACAGGTAAATTGGGAGAGAAGCAAAGGGGTGGGGGCCACACTGTAGAATTAATGCGGTTTGATACCGCGTTAAGGCTATGGAAGGATGGAGATTCTCAGCCGTGTTACTAGGCCTTTCGATTCCTTGTGCCAAACAAGCCTCACCAAAGTACAGATCCCACAGCACTGAGCCGTGGCCTTTAAAGCGGTTTCAAGCTGTACTAATACTACAGTGTAGGCGCGGCATTAAGGCTCATTCAGTTCTCTTATATACAGTAGAGTCTCGCTTATCCAGCGTAAATGGGCCATTAGAACGTTGGATAAGCGAATACGTTGGGTAATAGGAGAGATTAAGGAGAAGCCTATACATGTAATATTAATAATAATATTATGATGTAATACAATGTAATCTATATATATAAAAGAGTGATGGCATCAGGGCAGCGGACAAAACAACAAAACTACAGGCCCCCCAACCTCGAAATTTGACAACACAACCCATCATCCACGCCTCTAGGTTGATACAACAAAAAGAAAAGAAAAATAAAGTCCTAATTAGAGGGAGAGCAATAATAGTTTTTATCCAATTGCTGCCAGTTTGAAGGCTAAGCTCCGCCCACTTGGTCTCTTAGCAACCTCCTCAGCCCAGGGGACAGGCACAGTTAGGCCTCACTTAGGCCTCTTCCACAGATTATCAGATTTGCACTGGATTATATGGCAGTGTAGACTCAAGGCCCTTCCACACAGCTATATTACCCATTTAGAATCTAATATTATCTCCTTTCAACTGGATTATCTTGACTCCACACTGCCATATAATCCACTTCAGTGTGCATACTAAACATAAAGACAACCATACAACAGACATTCAATACCACCACTTCCTCAACAATTTCTCACCAACACCACCAGACAACGCCACAGCAACAGCTAGTAATAATTATAATTCACTATTATAATTGTATATTTATATTACATGCAATATTACTAATAATATTGCGATATAGTTGTATAATATAATATATTGTATGTATATATACTTGTAAACCGCCCTGAGTCCCCTTCGGGGTGAGAAGGGCGGTATATAAATGTGGCAAATAAATAAATAAATAAATAAAATAAACACCAAATTAGGTTATGATTTTACAAATTAAGCACCAAAACATCATGTTATACAACATATTTGACAGAAAAAATAGTTCAATAGGTAGTAATGCTACGTAGTACAGTAGAGTCTCACTTATCCAACATAAACGGACCAGCAGAACATTGGATAAGCGAATACGTTGAGTAATAAGGAGAGATTAAGGAGAAGCCTATTAAACATCAAATTAGGTCATGATTTTACAAATTAAGCACCAAAACATCATATTAGACAACATATTTGACAGAAAAAATAGTTCAATAGGTAGTAATGCTACGTAGTACAGTAGAGTCTCACTTATCCAACATTCTGGATTATCCAACGCATTTTTGTAGTCAATGTTTTCAATGCATTGTGATATTTTGGTGCTAAATTCGTAAATACAGTAATTATTACATAGCATTACTGCATATTGAACTACTTTTTCTGTCAAATTTGTTGTATAACATGATGTTTTGGTGCTTAATTTGTAAAATCATAATCTAATTTGATTTTTAATTGGCTTTTTCTTGATCCCTTCTTATTATCCAACATATTCACTTATCCAACGTTCTGCCGGCCTGTTTATGTTGGATAAGTGAGACTCTATTGTGTGTGTGTATATATATATATATATATATATATATATATATATATATAGTAGAGTCTCACTTATCCAACATAATCGGGCCAGCAGAACGTTAGATAAGCGAATATGTTGGGTAATAAGGAGAGATTAAGGAGAAGCCTATTAAACACCAAATTAGGTTATGATTTTACAAATTAAGCACCAAAACATCATGTTATACAACATATTTGACAGAAAAAATAGTTCAATAGGTAGTAATGCTACGTAGTAATTACTGTATTTATGAATTTAGCACCAAAATATCATGATGTATTGAAAACATTGACTACAAAAATGCGTTGGATAATCCAGAACATTGGATAAGCGAATGTTGGATAAGCGAGACTCTACTGTATATATACTAGCTGTGCCCGGCCACGCGTTGCTGTGGCAAAGTCTGGTGGTATGGGAAATAGTCAAGATAATCCAGTTCAAAGCAGATAAAATAAGATTATAAATGGGTTATATAGCTGTGTGGAGGGGCCTTGAGTCTACATTGTCATATAATCCAGTTAAAATCAGATAATCTGTATATTATAGGCAATGTGGAAGAGGCCTAAGTGAGGCCTAACTCTGCCTGTGCCCTGGGCTGAGTGGGTTGCTAGGAGACCAAGTGGGCGGAGCTTAGCCTTCTAACTGGCAGCAATTGGATAAAAACAATTATTCCTCTCCCTCCAATAAGAACTTTATTCTTCTTTTCTTTTTGTTATATGAACGTAGAGGCAAGGATAAGGGGTTGTGCTGCAAAGTTTAGTGCTTCTGGGATGTGTAGTTTTGTTGTTTTGTCCTAGGCCGAAATTTCATTACACTTTTATATATATAGATATAGGCAGTAGAGTCTCACTTATCCAACATAAACGGGCCAGCAGAACGTTGGATAAGCGAATATATTGGATAGTAAGGAGAGATTAAGGAGACGCCTATTAAACACCAAATTAGGTTATGATTTTACAAATGAAGCACCAAAACATCATGTTATACAACATATTTGACAGAAAAAATAGTTCAATAGGTAGTAATGCTACGTAGTACAGTAGAGTCTCACTTATCCAACACTCACTTATCCAACGTTCTGGATTATCCAACGCATTTTTGTAGTCAATGTTTTCAATGCATTGTGATATTTTGGTGGTGCTAAATTTGTAAATACAGTAATTACTACATAGCATTAATGTGTAATGAACTACTTTTTCTGTCAAATTTGTTGTATAACATGATGTTTTGGTGCTTAATTTGTAAAATCATAACCTAATTTGATGTTTAATAGGCTTCTCCTTAATCTCTCCTTGTTATCCAACATATTCGCTTATCCAACGTTCTGCCGGCCCATTTATGTTGGATAAGTGAGACTCTACTGTAATTACTGTATTTATGAATTTAGCACCAAAATATCATGATGTATTGAAAACATTGACCACAAAAATGCGTTGGATAACCCAGAACATTGGATAAGCAAATGTTGGATAAGTGAGACTCTACTGTAATAATAATAATAATAGGCGCAGCCTTAAGACTCATTCAGTTCTCATATATATATATGTGTAGCAAGGCAGAAGCCTATGGGGAGGGGAATTATGCAACAGGGAAGGCAGAGTTCTTTATGCAACATGAAAGGTGGCATTTATGTAAGTGATTGGGTTGCTGTGAGTCTTCTGGGCTGTCTGACCATGTTCCAGAAGCATTCTCCTCTGACGTTTCTCACACATCTAGTGCATTATCCTCAGAGGCTATGAGGTCTGTTGGAAGTTAGGCAAGGGGGGAATATATATATATACACACACGTGGAATAATGTCCAGGTTGGGAGAAAGAACTCTTGTCTGTTGGAGGCAAGTGTGAATGGTCTTGCAGCTTCAAAGCCTGGCTGCTTCCTGCCTGGGGGAATCCTTTGTTGGGAGGTGTCAGCCGGCCCTGATTGTTAAGCAGCTGAGCGGGAAAAGGAAGGGGCCTGAGGCCAGGAATTGTGGGAGTTGAAGTCCAAAACACCCGAAGGGCCGAAGTTTGCCCATGCCTGGTCTAAATGATGATGATGATGTTTATTATTATGACATTGAACTGTAGCTCCCAGCATTCCTCACCACCAGGAATGATGGGAGTTGTAGTCTACCCCTTTGGCCATGTAGTGGAGGAGATAAGACAGAATAAATCCGGAGAACATCACATGTAAGGAATGCTAATTATTATTATTGTTATTATTATTATTATTATATAATAATGATTTTGTGATACGAAATTCAGCATATCTATCTTGTTTGCTATGTCATACAATAAAATAATAATAATATAATAATATATTGTTAAAGATTGTAGATGATCTTAAATGGAAGCTCTTACATCCACCTGTGAACCAAAGTCACCCTGCAGGGTAATGATGTGTCACTCAGCTTTGTAGAACAATTAACAGGAACATTACTGACTTCAAAATGATTAAACAGAGCAGTAATATTTACATTAGTCTCACTGATTGCTTACAGAGAACAGTAGGAATAAATAGTCCTTTAAATGTCCATAAAATTGTCATCACATGCAAGGAATGCTAATAATAATAATAATAATAATAATAATAATAATAATCCAGCATATCTATCTTGTTTGCTGTGTCATAATAATAATAATAATAATAATAATAATAATAATAATAATAATAATAGCAACAACACTTCATTTATATTTCACCAAGGAGACTCAGGGTGGATCACAGTACACATACTGTACACGGCAAACATTCAATGCCGTTCGGAGACAGGACATGTTTCTCCCTTCCATCTCCTCTAGTTGATGTTTGCAAACCTTTCTTTTAGCACCCTGTTTGTTCTTGTGTAAGAGGTGTTATTCTTCATGCAATGCATGCCAGCAAAAAAAGAAAATTATACCCTGCAGGAATGCATGAGTAAAACATTTAATGAGCATTTGTAGGGCATGGATTAATGCTAACCCCTCCATTGGTTCTGAATACCTGGAATCCGCTCCAGAGGAATGTGATGTGGGCAAGGAGCAAGCGCTGCAGGGCATGTGCAAAGTGTACTTTTATTTCATGCCATTTGTATGCTGCCTTTCTTCCAGAGTGAGTGAGAGCCAGGGAGTCTTTGTTCAGTTCGTTCCCAAGTTCTTGGTGAATCTGTTCAAAAGCTAATAGCCGACTGAACTTGGTTAAAGTTTGCTTAATCATTCACAAATGTTTTCTTAGACCATCGATGGTGAATTTAGAATGGCATCCTTCCTTTAAGCCTCATTGTTGCAAGAATAGGCCCATAGATGTAACTGGCAGATAGGATCCATAAAGGGTGTATCTACACTGTAGAATTAATGCAGTTTGACACCACTTTACCTGTGTGGCTCAATGGCATGGAATCCTGGGATTCATAGTTTGGTGAGGCACCAGCAGTCTTTAGTTGAAAAGGCTAAAGACCTTGTGACCCAATAATAATGATGATGATGAATTTATTATCTGGGGTTGTTGTATGTTTTCCGGGCTGTACGGCCATGTTCCAGAAGTATTCTCTCCTGATGTTTCACCCACATCTGTGGCAGGCATCTTCAGAGGGTGTGAGGTATATATTTATTATCTGTTCTCCTTGCAGCGTGAGGTGGGGTACAACATCATTAAAACAAGAGATTAAACACTATTAAAATGTATACAACAAAATAAACAGAGTAAAACTCTAAATTTCTATGATTCTGTAGCACTGAATCATAGCAGTTAAAAGTGATATAAAACTGTGAATTCCACAGTGTGGATACTTCCCACCTTCCGAACCCACCAGGCGTTACAGGCTGGAGTTTTAGTCCTTATATCCAAGAATCTGGGAATCAGTGATGCGTGATTGAGAATAGTATGCCAAATAATTGAGAATAATATCCCAGGATTCTATAGTGGCTGATAAAGTGGTGTCTAACTGCATTAATGCTGCAGTGTAAATGTACCCTTGCCCTTTACTACTGCCCTTCGGGGTGGCCGCATCGATAACCTAAACACTTTCAGTCCTCAGCCACAATTATGCGAATATTGGACTGTATTAGGTATGAATAATTTCTCATATTGGATCTTCAAACTGGCATTTTAAAATGTTATTTTATTTCTTATAGAGGCATGGATTTGGCCATTGCAGGAGGATATAGCTGAAATGCAGCCTTACGAAAACATGTTTAGAAAGTGCAAAAGAGTTCCCAACATCCATGATGAGCTATTTCTTCCCTAGAAATTTTCTACAGTGGGATGGAATGCGAGTGATTTTAATTGGCTATAAAATGGTACCCTGTTTCCCCTAAAATAAGACATCCACAGAAAATAAGACCTAGTAGAGGTTTTGCTGAATTGCTAAATATAAGGCCTCCCCCGAAAGTAAGACCTAGCAAAGTTTTTGTTTGGAAGCATGCCCAACAAACAGAACACCAGAGCATGCAGGATCGGTAAAGATACATACCATAGAGTGTTGTACATGGAAATAATGGTAGTAATAAGAAATTCTTAATAGGATTCACAGTTTGTCTGGTTATGCTGGTTTGTGATGACAACTACTGTACAGTATATAATAAATGTTCATTTTTTTGTTCAACAATTAATGTGAATTCTTCTTCATGGAAAACTAAGACATTCCCTGAAAATAAGACCTAGCGCATCTTTGGGAGCAAAAATTAATATAAGACACTCTCTTATTTTCGGGGAAACACGGTATTATAAAGGCTGCATTTCTGCTATCCCTCATCTAAACATAAAATCAACCCGAAAAACTGGGTCAATTTATTTATTGATCAGTATGAATACTGTACCTTGGCATTTATCAAAGAATGATCCATCACTGTCCCCCCCCCCCCAAATATATATCTGTATCTATCACTATATCTATCTATTCTTAAACATACCTGTCTCCCTAAACTTTTATTTCATTTTTTACTTTATTAAATATTTTAAAATTCCAAAACATTTGAAAGTACAATTGTCGTATCACAACTTCTATTCCCAAATCTATACCCTCCCATTACTTACATAGCATTATAAAAATATAGCTCTGTTGGTTCTAGTTATTCTAATTTTATCTGTCAGATATCATTATTGTAATGTGTGCATTAATTGCTCAACCATAAGGATGTTTGGTGATTTAAATTTGCCATTGCTTTTACACATGAAGCTAATAAATAATAATAATAATACATTGTAGTAGTAGTAGTAGTAATAATAATAATAATAATAAAATAATATACTTTGTTTATATCCTGCTCTACCTCCCTGAGGAGACTCAGCGGATTGTAGGTACATATGTATGGCAATCTCCTTTCCTGTAATTTGAGCTCATGCTTCCATTGAGTCTTAGTCTCCAGAGCAGCAGAAAACAAGCCTGCTCCCTTTTCCTTATGGCACCATTTCAGATATTAATATATGGCTATCATGTCTCCTCTCAACCTTCTCTTCTGCAGGTTGAATAGACTCAGTTCTTTAAGACACTCCTCATAGGGATTCATGGTCTCCAGATCTTTGATCCTTTTAGTTGCCATCCTTTGGACACCTCCCAGCTTAGAATAAACTCAATATCTCTTGAACTGTGGTGCTCAGAATTGGACACAGTGATATTCCAGATGAGGTCTGACCAAAGTGTAATCCCTTGATCTAGACCAGTGGTTCTCAACCTGGGCTCCCCAGATGTTTTTAGCTTACAACTCCCAGAAATCCCAGCCAGTTTACCAGCTGTTAGGATTTCTGGGAGTTGAAGGCCAAAAACAACTGGGAACCCCAGGTTGAGAACCACTGATCTAGACGCTATCCTGTTTTGGATGCAGCCCGAAATCCCATTGACTTTTGAGCTGCTGCATCACACTGTTGGCTCATGTTGAACTTGTTACCCACAAAGACTCCAAGGTCTTTCTCATATGGACTGTTGTGCAGCCAGGCATCACCTATTGTGTATCTTTGCATTTCATTTTTTTCTGCCTAAGTTTAGTATCTTACATTGCTCCTTGTGGAAATTCATGAGGTGGACCTATACGGTGCTCTTTGACACGGGATTTTCTGTGCTTAATTCCAGGCAGTTTCCCAATCTGCTCCCAGGAAGGAAGGCTGGCCGGTGTTTTGTTCTCTTCCATTCCTTTTTGGAACGGCGGACTTTAATAGGAGTCCCAGGAAAGCTAGAGGTAACAGCAGCCATGCCTCAGAAGAGGAAGAAGAGGAAGGAGCCGGCATCGGGAGATTGTGAGAACCAAGTAGAAGGAGATGGAGGGACATCCTTTGGGTCAGAAAGCGGTGACAAAAAAACAGAGGGAAAACCGGAGGAGAAGAAGCCGAAGAAGACAGCTGCAGTAGCCAAAGGTCCACCTTTGACCGAAGCAGTGAAAGCGTCCCGCCTCAAAATGGCCCCTTCCATCGCGGAGTTCCACTTTAACAAGAAACGGGTCCGGATGATTTCGGAAAACTCAGATCTGAAAGAAGGAGCTCAGGGGATCCTGTACTGGATGTCACGGGACCAGAGAGTACAAGGTAAAAAAGATACAGTGATACCTTGACTTAAGAGTTTAATTCGTTCTGTGATTGAGCTCTTCGCTCAAAGTGCTCTTATCTCAAAGCAAATTTTCCCATTGAAATGCTATTAATCTGTTCCAGCCTCCCGAATGACCCCCTCCTCCCCCACCACACAAAATCAACTAACCCAAAGTTCCTCAAAACGGAAAAAAATCCCCCAAAGTGGACAAAAGCATGAGGCACGAGGCTCGGAGGCTGCTCCCTTGAAGCCCTAAAGCCCTGTACTCTCCCTCTTAACTCAAAACACTCTTAAGTAGTGACACTCTTAGTAGAGGTTCAACTGCAGTTTGGAGCAGAAGTTGCAGGTGAGGATTTGGATTACAACTCCCAGAATCCCCCACCCAAGCCTTGGCTTGCAACTCATCTTGGTGTAATGTAGAAGATCTTCCATTACTTGGTCAATGGAGCAGAGCAAAACAGCATGCCCTGACACAGGTAGAGCATCCCTTATCTGAATTGCCTTGGAATACAAGTATTTGTTGGGCTATTGGATTATGACCTGTTAGGATCATAACCTATTGGGGAATATCACCTGTTAGGATCATAACGTATTAGGTAGCAGAGTTTCAGGAGTGTTCCTTTAGTTTATTGGGCAATGGAAGATCACTGGGCCGTAAATACCTTATTTCTATTCAATGCTTTCAGCAGACAAAGATTCAAGTAGGCTTCTTTAAAATAACATGTATTTAAATAGACAAATACATTTCTTGTCAGGTTAAGCTTTAAAATGTTTCAGTTTGTATCTTTCACTTATAGTCTAACAGTCTCTTTTAAAATTATATCGCTCTGTATAGCTCTCCTTTATAACAGTGTATTTCTAAAAAAACTCAAGCCTCAACTGTCATTCTTTAACTTCTAACACTGGCATCTATACTCAAATAGACTCAAGCCTCAACTGGCTTCTTACTTCTAACACTGGCATCTGTACTCAGATAGACTCAAGCCTCAACTGTCTTCTTACTTCTAACACTGGCATCTGTACTCAAATAGACTCAAGCCTCAACTGACTTCTTACTTCTAACTCTGGCATCTGTATTTAAACAGACTCAAGCCTCAACTGACTTCCTACTTCTAACACCGGCATCTTACTCAAACAGACTCAAGCCTCAACTGTCATTCCTCTTTTAAACTGCATTCTAAAGAGTCACATGATCTGCAGTCCCTCCCACTCACTCAAGTACATAGAGCTAAGAAAACTACAAACCAGAGAAGACATACACTTCAGGGAATAAACTGACACATTATAAACAGGCAAAATATTAGAATGAGAAGGCTTGAGAAGGTTGTTATCTCCAACAGTATTTAGGAATTTTTTTTTCATATTTTGGGATATTTTCACTCATATATATGTACAGTATATCATAATGAGGTGTCCTGGAGATGGGACCCAATGTTCAACATGGAATTCATTTATGTTTCATATATAGCTTATATACACATACCTTGGGTGCAATTTTATGCACAATATTTTTGGTAATTTCACAATTTAAAACTTTTTTTTAACAAAATGCATTTTCATCAAGATCAAATACAAGTCATTGGCATGATAGCTTCCCCTCCTTTCCCCTCTCCCAAAATCTACACATATGTGAATACATAAAACACACATATTTCACAAGAATGCCTATAATAATTGTTCCGTATTACACTTCCTGTCCTTTGGGTTGAAGACATCCATATACAACCTTGCCCTTCCTTCCCAGTAAAATATTAACAACTCATTCTTCCCTCTAGCACAAAAATCATCATCTAAAATTATTTCCAATCATTTCAGGTGTTGTTTGGAAGCGCAGATCCAAATGAACTAGACAAGATCATGACGCATAAAGAATCCATATCACTTAGGATGGTCTATCTATTCCAGGGGTCCCCAAACTTTTTAAACAGGGGGCCAGTTCACAATCCTTCGGACCATTGGAGGGCCGGACTATAGTTGGCCACCGAGCAATAATAATAATAATAATAATAATAATAATAATAATAATAACAACAGCAATAATAATAAAAAGAGGGTTGGAAGAGACCCTTTGGGCCATTGAGTCTAATCCCCTTCTGCCTTTGTGCACCGAAAGCATAAGCAAAGCATCCCTGACAAATGGCCACACAGCCACAATGTTAATATAATAATAATAATAATAATAATAATAATAATAATAATAATAATAATAATAACAGCAAACAAAGAGGGTTGGAAGAGACCCTTTGGGCCATTGAGTCCAATCCCCTTCTGCCTTTGTGCACCGAAAGCACAAGCAAAACACCCCTGACAGATACCCACCCCACCTCAATATTAATAATAATACAGCCACAATGTTAATATTATAATAATAATAATAATAATAATAATAATAATTATTATTATTATTATTATTATTATAACAACAGCAAACAAAGAGGGTTGGAAGAGACCCTTTGGGCCATTGAGTCCAATCCCCTTCTGCCTTTGTGCACCGAAAGCACAAGCAAAACACCCCTGACAGATGGCCACCCAGCATCAATATTAATAATAATAATAATAATAATAATAATAATAATAATAATAAAGAAGGTTGGAAGAGACCCTTTGGGCCATTGAGTCCAATCCCCTACTGCCTTTGTGCACCGAAAGCACAAGCAAAGCACCCCTAACAGATGGCCACCCAGCATCAATGTTAATTAATAATAATAATAATAATAATAATAATAATAATAATAATAATAAAGAGGGTTGGAAGAGACCCCTTGGGCCATTTTGTCCAACCCCCTTCTGCCTCTGTGGACCAAAAGCACAAGCAAAGCACCCCTGACAGATGGCCACCCGGCCTTAATGTTATTATTATTATTATTAATAATAATAATAATAATAATAATAATAATAATAATAATAATAATAATAATAATAATAATAATGGTTGTAAGAGAAGAAGAGAACCCTTGGGTCATTTAGCCCAACCCCCCTCAGCCCTTGTGCCGTGGGGGCCTGGATAAATGGCTTCGGTGAGCCGCATCCAGCCCCCGGGCCTTAGTTTGGGGACCCCTGATCTATCCCCTCATGTTTCCTATTTCTGGGTTATTGGTGGAGAGTCTAGACCAGGCATGGGAAAACATGGGCCCTCCAGGTGTTTTGGACTTCAACTCCCACAATTCCTAACAGCCGATAGGCTGTTAGGAATTGTGGGAGTTGAAGTCCAAAACACCTGGAGGGCCGACGTGTAAATCTTGGACGAGCCCAGAATTGCAGCCAGTGTCCCTTTTCCTCCCCAGACAACTGGGCCTTCCTCTACGCCCAGCGCCTGGCCTTGAAGCAGAACCTCCCGCTGCACGTCGCCTTCTGCCTGGTGCCCAAATTCCTGGAGGCCACCATTCGCCAGTTTGGCTTCATGCTCAAGGGCCTCAAGGAAGTGGCCGAGGTATGACATGGATGGGTGGGTGGGTGGAGGTATAGAATAAATGTTCATTTTTTGTTCAGCAATAAATGTGAATTCTACTTCATGGAAAAATAAGACATCCCCTGAAAATAAGACCTAGCACATCTTTGGGAGCAAAAATTAATATAAGACACTGTCTTATTTTCGGGGAAACACGGTATAGTGTGGCTTTATGTTCAACGTCTTCTGGGAGTTGATCTTAGAGCCATCTAGAAATTCTTAAAGGAAACAGTAGGATTGTGATGGAAATTGATGATGGTGGAAATGGATGATAGCATTATACTGAGGAACCTAGATAGTCTTAGAAAGAGGTTCACTCAATTTTTTCACCTTTGTAGAGATCCTATGCTCTGAACTCCAGTGACATTGGAGGGTTCACTGTATAGTCAATAAGCATGACCTAGGCCAATGATGGGCAACCTTTTGCGCTTGGTGTGTCAAAATTCACCAAAAAAACCTAGCATGACTTGGGTAGTGTGTCACTTTGAGAAAAAAAAACCATAATTTTGCAATATGTAAAGTTTAAATAACAAAAATATATAATTGTAATATATAACTGTATTTAATTAATCAAAAACTATTTACTACCATTATTTCCATGTACAACAATCTATGGTACCTCTTGCAGCTTCCACGCTGATTTCTCTCTATTCTAGTTTCAATGTAGTCATGAATAATGAATAATATAATAATATAATAGTAATAATATGATACAGTAGAGTCTCACTTATCCAACACTCGCTTATCCAACGTTCTGGATTATCTAACACATTTTTGTAGTCAATGTTTTCAATACATCATGATATTTTGATGCTAAATTTGTAAATACAGTAATTACTACATAGCATTACTGCATATTGAACTACTTTTTCTGCCAAATTTGTTGTATAACATGATGTTTTGGTGCTTAATTTGTAAAATCATAACCTAATTTGATGTTTAATAGGCTTTTCTTTAATGCCTCCTTATTATCCAACATATTCACTTATCCAACATTCTGCTGGCCCGTTTATGTTGGATAAGTAAGACTCTACTGTAATATAATAGAATAATAATATAATGATATAATTATACACACACACACACACACACACACACACATATATATCTAAATGTAATGTGCATAATTCCCATGGAGTAAACAACAAAACCACTGGACCAAATCACACCAAATTTGGCCACAAAATACATAGTCATCCAATCAATCTGCATGTGGCAGTATGTCAGCAAAAATGGCTAGGCGTGTCAGTGCTGACACGCGTGTCATAGGTTGGCCATCACTGACCTAGGCTGTATAAAACCCAACATATATGCCCAGGGAGCTGAATCCGCTGCCACCACCCTATGACCGAGTGCCCTGTGTTTGGTTTCCCATCTTTGCAGGAATGCCAGGAGCTCAGCATCCCCTTCCACTTGCTCATCGGCTTTGCCAAAGACACGCTGCCTCCCTTTGTGGCAAAGCACAACATTGCCGGGGTGGTGACGGACTTTGCCCCCCTCCGCGTCCCCATGCAGTGGGTGCAAGAAGTGCAGGAAAGGCTGCCTCCGGACGTGCCCTTTGTGCAGGTGAGGGTCCCGCAAGGCCGGCCAGAGCGAAATGCGGGCCCAGTGTGTACTTATTAAGTGTTGAGAAGCCAGGTGACTTTTTATTTTTTGGGAAATTTTTAAAAAATATAATGGATAAAGTATTAAGGGGAAAAACCCTAGACAAAATAGGGGACTGGACTAAGAGTGGAATGAAGAAGGAAAAGATAAGGGAGGAATTCGGGGAAATAAAATTGACAAGGTTCCATGGTGTTCAACTAGAGCAATGATATAAGAATTGAGTAAAAAATAATAAAGAAGAAGGGAAGGAACCTAACCAATTTGAACAAATAATACAAAATGGAAGGGATACAGATGATTATAAAAAAATGAAAGGTGTAACTGGTAGAATCTATAGAATATTGGGTGGAATAAAAGACGGAGAGAGAAAAAATACCACTCTTAAGGAAATATGGGAGGAGGAGTTAGAGATGAAAATAAATGAAATGGAATGGTCGCAATTGTGGAAACAAAGGCACTTGAAAAAATTTATCAATAAGAGTTAAAGAAAATTATTATAAGATAATTTGGAAATGGTATTTAACACCATTAAAAATGTCAAATATTAATAAAAAAACATCCAAAAATTGTTGGAGAGGCTGTCAGGAAGTGGGAACATATATACATATGTGGTGGCATTGTAAATATGTAAGGAAATTTTGGTATAAAATATTTAAAGAGATAGAGGATATAATGAACATCAAATTGGAAAAAAAACCCTGGTATTGCATTATTATCAATTTATAATAACAATATGATAGATAAAAAATAAAAAGAAGCAATAACAAATTTATTGACAATAGCAAGATTGCTTATAGCAAGGAACTGGAGAAAGGTAATAAATGTTCAGATTGAAGAATGGTATAAGGAAGTATGGAAATTGGCAATAAATGATAAGCTAACATGCAAATTAAAAGTTAAAAGAGGGATATGGAAAAAAATGATTTTGAGGATGTATGGGGGAAATTTATTGAGAAAGGACTCCAAAAAAGGGATGGAGGGCTACCGCCTCAGGAAGAAATGAGATTTTGGTTGGACAATACATAAGAAGTGGCTCAGGGTGGGAGGGGGGATACACAGTGGTGAAGAAATGTAGATGGACAAATGTTAACATTTTAGTAGATATAAAACAATAGTAGATATAAAAGAATGATGTAAGTATTGTATGATCTATATATATATATATATATATATATATATATATATATATATATATATATGAGTGATGGCATCACAGCGACCCACAAAACAACAAAACTACAGGCCCCCCAACCTCGAAATTTGACAACACAACCCATCATCCATGCCTCTAGGTTGATACAACAAAAAGAAAAGAAAAATAAAGTCCTAATTAGAGGGAGAGCAATAATTGTTTTTATCCAATTGCTGCCAGTTTAGAGGGCTAATCTCTGCCCACTTGGTCTCCTAGCAACCAACTCGGCCAAGGGACAGCCAGGGTTCAGTTAGGGAATAGGCAGACTTAGGCCTCACTTAGGCTTCTTCCACAGATTATCTAATTTGCACTGGATTATATGGCAGTGTAGACTCAAGGCCCTTCCACACACCTATATAACCCATTTATAATCTTATATTATCTGCTTTGCACTGGATTATCTTGTACATTATATATCTGCTATGCGATAAAAGTAATTATTGCTTTTTTAAATTTAAAATTTGATTTTAAATTCAATCAAAATTGATTTAAATTCAATCAAAACTATTAAAAAAGAGAGAAGCCAGGTGACATCTTTGCATAAGCTCACGTGCCCAAATGCATTAAAATATTATATTGTTTTTTCAAAAATTCTGTCCTCCAGGTTGATGCTCATAATGTTGTTCCCTGCTGGGTTGCTTCAGAGAAGCAAGAATATGGAGCAAGAACGATACGGCGGAAGATTCACGACCGGCTGTGTGAGTTCCTTACCGGATTCCCACCTGTTATCCAACACCCACACCAGGCTGCGTCCCAGGCAGAGGTAAAATCCGGTATTTCATAATGGTGGGTTGGTAGCATTCAGAAATCATTGGCCCTCCTGAGGTTTGGGGCTACAATTCCCATATTCTTATGAGCATGAATGGCGTTTGACCCCACTTGAACTGCCATGGCTCAATGTTATGGACACATGGGAGTTGTAGTCTTACAAGAGTGCTGGTGCCTCACCAAACTACAAATCCAGGATTTTTTATTTATTTATTTACAGTATTTATATTCTGCCCTTCTCACCCCGAAGGGGACTCAGGGAAGATCACATTGCACACATATAAGGCAAACATTCAATGCCTTAACATAGAACAAAGACAGAAGACAAACGCAGGCTCCGAGCTGGCCTCGAACTCATGACCTCTTGGTCAGTGTGATTTGTTGCAGCTGGCTGCTCACCAGCCTGCGCCATAGCATTGCGCCATGGCAATTAAAGTGGGGTTGGATTGCATTAGTTTTACAGTGTAGACTGGCTGTTAAGAATTGTGGGAGTTAAAGTCCAAAACACCTGGAGGGCCCAAGTTTGCCCATGTCTGGCTTATTGTGTACATAGGTCATTATTTATATATGGATTTCTTATTTAATAAAATGTGTATTCTGTAAAAAAAAGGTTCCTCTTCCAACGTACAAGCAAATTCAACTTAAGAACAAACCTACTGATCAGATATGTCACGGGGTGTGCTGGTACGTGAAGTGACTTATAGTTTCCAAACCAAGTACCGCAGAAGCAAGCAAAATACAGCAAAAACATGTTTCAGCCCATCTATCAGCAGCATCCCAACTGCCAGCATCTGGCCTTATCTACACACAGTTTAGTAAGCCCACAGATTGAGGTTTTCATCCAAAATAGCTCGAGGCTTTAATTTTCACTGTTGCAATATTTACAAATGTACAATTAGAATTCAGAGATGCTCAGACAGGCTTGTCCTTGCAAACAATCAGATCTCAGAGAGTCACATACACAGAGTACTCGCACTGAGTCACGAAGGAGAGAGAAGATGTATTCTTTCATTCTCCTTATATCCACCTGGTGTTAGGTCATCATTAAGCGACAGCAGCTAATGCAACCCCTTTGCAGTAACGCTCACATGGTTATGCCTCAGCTATTAACACAGATCCACTTTCTTTGTACTTTCAAACAATCAGAGTCATCAGACTATCATATATCACATAGGCAGATATTCACACTGAATAGGAGACAGAAAGATGGATTATTTCATCCTCCATATATAATAATAATAATAATAATAATAATAATAATAATAATAATTTTATTTTTATACCCTGCCCCATCTCCCCGAAGGGACTCGGGCGGCTTACATGGGGCCAAGCCCAGGCAACAAACAATATAAAAACATAACAATAAAACCAATTGATATCTGCATGTGATGCATATCTCCTTTCTATTTACCATATAAATATTTACCTTTCTATTTACCATATAGCCATTGCCACACCCCCTTAGGTATTGCATCATGACATTCACAGTCATACCCAGGTGCTATCAGTATATCACGTGTTCATCAGACGGTATTTTATTTTATGATTAGAAATGCTTGGTTAAGTGACCGCACCCAAAGGGAGCTTCTCCCCAATGGATCCTCTTCATCCTGGAAAGAAATGACTACTGGAGTGCCATAAAGAGAGTTTAATCCTGGGCCCAGTTCTGTTCAACATCTTTATTAATAAATTGGATGAAGGTTTAGGGGGTGTGCTGCTCAAGTTTGCAAGGTGACACCAAATCAGGAGGAAGAGCTAATACTCCAGAGGACAGGATCAGAATTCAAAACGACTTTAACAGATTAGAGAGATGATTCGCCAAAACTAAAAAAAATGAATTTCAATAAGGACAAATGTAAGGTACTATACTTAGAAAGAAAATATGAAATGCAAAGATTCAGAAAGGGTGATGCCCGAGTCCCATGTGAGAAAGATCTTGGAGTCTTCGTGGAAAACAAGTTGAACCTGAGCCATGAGTGTCATGCAGTAACTGAAAAAGCCAATGGGATTTTGGGCTGCATCAAAAGGAGTCTAGTGTCTAGACCGAGGGAAGTCCTAGAGCTTTTGTATTGTACTTTGGTTAAATCTCACCTGGAATACTGTGTCCAATTCTGGGCATCAGAGTTCAAAAGAGATATTGCTTCTAAGCTGGAAGGTGTCCAGAGGAAGGTGAATAAAATTATCAAAGGTCTGGAAAGCATGAATAATTCCTATGAGGAGCGTCTTAAAGAGCTGGGCATGTTTAGCCTGCAGAAGAGAAGGTTGTGAGGAGACATGAGAGCCATGTATCAATATATGGAAGGATGTCTCATTGAGGAGGGAGCAGGCTTGTTTTCTGCTGCCTTGGAAACTAGGATTCGGAGCAGTGGGTTCAAATGACATTAACATTTGAACACCTGAACATTAGGAAGAACTTCCTGACTGTAAGAAGAGCTGTTCAACAGTGGAACTCTCTTCCTTGGAGTCCGGTGGAAACTCCTTTCTTGGAGACTTTTAAAAAAATATTTTATTTATAATTTTAAGTGTGTACATAAAAAGCGGAGGAACAATTAAATGGTATAGAGAAGAATAAGAAAGAAAAAGACATAAAAACAAAGAAAAGGGAAGAGAGAGAGAGAAAAAGAAAAAGGGACCATGGACTGTTTACCATCGCGGAACCCATCTTCTTTGTCTCCACTAGATTTACCGGCGAGACTTCCATTTGAATCCTGAAGCCTAGGATTTCTAATAAACATAGCTATAAAAGTTCTATTTTATCTCTTAATAAATATTGTCGCAATTTGTCCCAATCTGTCCATTGGTTTGGAAAGATATTCTGTGATACTTTTTGTGTTAATAAATCCATATTTTTGATGTCCATTAATCTCAACATCCATTTTTCAGTCGAGGGAATTTCTTGCATTTTCCATAATTTTGCTATACATAACCTAGCAGCTGTTACCATGTACGTGAAGAGCTTTTCTGTATTGTAGTCCATCTTAAAGTCTGTAATTCCTAAAAGGAAGTACAGTAGAGTCTCACTTACCCAACACTCGCTTATCCAACGTTCTGGATTATCCAACGCATTTTTGTAGTCAATGTTTTCAATACATCGTGATATTTTGGTGCTAAATTTGTAAATACATTAATTACTACATAGCATTACTGCGTATTGAACTACTTTTTCTGTCAAATTTGTTGTATAACATGATGTTTTGGTGCTTAATTTGTAAAATCATAACCTAATTTGATGTTTAATAGGCTTTTTCTTAATCCCTCCTTATTATCCAACATATTCGCTTATCCAACGTTCTGCTGGCCCGTTTACGTTGGATAAGTGAGACGCTACTGTACTCTGGTTTTAAATCAAATTTAATTTGGAGTATTTTTTTCCATTTCTTTGTGAATTTCCTGCCAGAACTTTTTTTTATTTTATTCTCTTACAAGCTGGTGTAAGCTTGGAGACTTTTAAGCAGCATCTGGATGGCCATCTGTCAAAGGTGCTTTGATTGTGCTTCTCCTGCATGGCATGGGCTTGGACTAGATGGCCCATGTGGTCTCTTCCAGCTCTGTGATTCTATGATTCTATCTAACAAGATTTGAATGTCCGGAGGAGTGTGGTGGCACTCCATGTCCACTTGTCCCATCACACTAACGTTCCTTTGGCTCTTCCTCCAGCCCATTGATTGGGACGCCTGCTCTGCCAGCCTGGAGGTGGACCGGTCAGTGCCGGAGGTGGAGTGGGCCAAGCCGGGCAGCGCGGCCGGCCTGTTGGTGCTGGGAGAGTTTGTCCAGGAGCGTCTGAAGTTCTTCAGCAGCGACAGAAACAACCCCAACCGGGCGGCGCTCAGCAACCTCTCGCCCTGGTTCCACTTTGGTGAGTTCCCCGTAAGAAACTTGTGACAAAGCAAAAGAATATTGGAGACCGATACCAACATTTTAGTTAAATAGTTCTACACATGAATCTATTGTATTGTCAAAGAAATTGAGAGGGAGGAAATGTCTTTATCTTTATACATATCTATATATATAAAAGAGTGATGGCATCACGGCGACCAACAAAACAACAAAACTAAACACCCCACAACCTCAAAAATTGACAGTACAACCCCTCATCCATGCCTCTGGGTTGATACAACAAAAAGAAAAGAAAAATAAAGTCCTAATTAGAGGGAGATGAATAATTGTTTTTATCCAGTTGCTGCCAGTTAGAAGGCTAAGCTCCGCCCACTTGGTCTCCTAGCAACCCACTCAGCCCAGGGGACAGGCACAGTTAGGCCTCACTTAGGCCTCTTCCACACTGCCTATAAAATACAGATTATCTGATTTGAACTGGATTATATGGCAGTGTAGACTCAAGGCCCTTCCACACAGCTATATAACCCATTTATAATCTTATACTATCTGCTTTGAACTGGATTATCTTGACTCCACACTGTCATATAATCCACTTCAGTATGCATTTTATACAGCTGTGTAAAAGGGGCCTCAAATAATCCAGTTCTAAGCAGATCATATAAGATTATCAATATACAGTAGAGTCTCACTTATCCAACATAAACAGGCCGGCACCTTTACCTTTTACCTTAACTACCACCAATTCCTCAATACTTTATTTCCCATACCACCATACTTCGCCACAGCAACGCGTGGCCGGGCACAGATAGTTCTTTAGTATAGGAAGTGAAGTAAAAGCTTATCCTAATTGAAGTTTACTTTAATTATCTGTGACAAGCTGTAAATTGTAATGAACCTGGAGAGAAAGCTATCCTTATGCCGTCACACCCAGACACCTTTTAAAGCTTTACGATGTGCTTCTTCCTTTGCCCAGGTGAACTGCGGGGGGCTTACTTAGAAGCTCTAGAAATCCCAGTAACCAAAGGCACTTCAAGTAGAACAATCCAACAAAATTTTATTTTCACAAAGTCCTTGGCAGACTTGGCACACGTAATTAAGGTTGCAAATATAAACAGTCAACTTATAAAATCTTGCAGATGTCCCTTTTCGTGCTTTTCCCCTTTAGTTGCTGGGTTAAGTTCCACCAAAGGCAAAGAGATCCTGAGATCCTCTTTACCCTAGCCCTGAGCTGTTATCAAAAAAAAGGTCTATCACTATAAGCTCAAAGCTAGTTTTTGAGGCGAAGTTGGTAGGGCTTCTTCCAGTGGCAAAGAAATCTGGAGATGTTCTCTGCCCCAGTGCCAAGCTACTATTTTTAGAAAGAACAGGTCTTTCCCTATCTATGCTCGGCACTGGTTTTAAAGGCAGGTTAGTACTTACGATGGCTTTGTCAGCGTTGGCCTGGCTTGGCGCACATCTAAGTTCTTTTTCTTTCTGTCTAGAAGACAGAAGAGGCTTCTCAAAATGGAGCTTTCTTTCCCCAGTAAAAGGGGCAGTCTCCAGAACAAAAAGATACATTTACAGGCTACAAGCAGCAAAGCTTTGCAAACTGGAAGCAGCAAAGGCCTGCATGCTGGTTGCAAATCTCTGTTAATGGGTGCTGCAGAATCTGCAACAGCCCTGGAAGAAATGCAAACAGATGCTATTCCTATAACTGAAAAAATGCAAACCAAACCTCTGGGGGACGGAACAATCCTGTAAGGAGAAAATGGTAGAAGGTGGCATCCTTATGTTCCCTGCAATTATTCTGGAGGAACTGCTATAGACAACTGAGCACAAAGTACATAAATATAACTCCATTTTGCATTAGTTGAACAATTTCCACATTTTGATTAATGTGACATTGTTTTACAACCGTGGGGGTAGAGAATCCTGTATCATTAAATAGGACAGGACACTGTTTCAATATCCTGTAGTCAACTTTTCTTTCCTAGTCAGCACTACTGCTAATTTAGCTGCCCTGACAAGAGAGCATGAATAAAAATATCCACAGTTATCAATATCTCATGAATGTGCAGAACTAGAAATGTTAGTAGAGAAAGATAAGGCATTTATTGAATAATTAATAAATATACTAGATTCAATTGCATTTACATCAAAAAGGGAAACTGGACTGTTCCATTGCATTTTAATTTAAAGGCGTACACAGCTTTTAGTGTAAGCCTTTAACTTTTTAAATGGCAATATTGTCGCGGGATAGGTTTGAGAAGTGACTTACAGTTTTCCAACCACAACCTCCCTGGAACTGCTGCACACTGGACAAGCAATGATCATAATAAACTTTATTTATACCCCACCACCTTCTCCCGGAAGGGACTCGGTGCCTCACATAAAATAAACAATACATAAGCACAAAAACAATAACATATAATGACAACCACAATGAAAACATTGTTTATTGTATATCAGTGTAACGGCATCAATTGCCACTTGTAAGCCGCCCTGAGTCCCCTCGGGTGAGAAGGGCGGGGTATAAATAATTGAAATAAATAAATAAATAATAGTGAGGGGCCCATATGTTTTGCAATCCGCGCCTGGCGCTTGATGCGCCTGGTGGTCCACCTTGCAAGGCCATGGCCTCTCTTCTCCGTCTTCTCAGGCCAGGTGTCTGTGCAGAGGGCCATCCTGGAGGTGCGCAAACACCGCACTCGGTGCAGGGAGTCCGTGGAAGCCTTCATCGAGGAGGCCTTGATCCGAAGGGAGCTGGCGGACAACTTCTGCTTCTACAACCCAAACTACGACAAGGTTGAAGGTCAGGGAACCAATGTTTTTTTTTTAAATAATCCCCCAAAATTAATAGATGTGTGATTTTTTCTGAAACTTGGGGGGATTGACACCCTGGTTATCTTGTGTATTATAGATAAAATTCAAGAAGATAGCTCTTGTAGTTTTTTTTAAAAAAAATATTGTTTGTAAACATTTCAAAAATTCCACAAAAATTAGTGGATGGGTGTAACATTCTGAAATTTGGTGGGCTAACAGTGGAAAATGTATAGTACAATTAGAGCAAGTTTCATTACGATAGCTCTAAAAATGAGGGAGAAACCATCCCCTGAAGCTTCCCCACATTCTCAACTACTTAACGAAAAGTCACAAACAATTCGTGACTTTGTTATAGTTACAACGATGGGATTGGTAGAGTGAGATTCGATGAGATGGCCCTGGGGGTTTCTTCCAAATTGGTGATTCCATGTAAAAAAATGTTTTGTTCCTTTCACAGGGGCTTACGAGTGGGCCAAGACCACCTTGAAGCTTCATGCCACAGACAAGCGGCCTCACCTGTATACGCTGAAACAGCTGGAGGAAGGGAAGACGCACGATCAGCTCTGGAACGCTGCTCAGGTAGCCTTACATATCCAAGGAGGAATAATGGGATATGCAGTGCTTCCCAAGCTTCCTGAGACTACACATTGGGAACGCTACTATAGGATCACACTAGAGCAGGCATGGGCAAACTGAGTCCCTCCAGGTGTTTGGGACTTCAACTCCCACAATTGTGGGAGTTGAAGTCCCAAACACCTGGAGGGACCCAGTTTGCCCATGCCTGATATAGATAAATCCAGCTTTATTTCGCCTGCATCTGTGACACGCATCTTCAGAGGTCTGTTGGAAATGAGGCAAGTGGAGTGTGTATATACCTGTAGAATAATGTCCACTGTGGGAAAAATAACCCTTGTCTGAAGCACGTCTGAGTGTTGCAATGAGCAGACTTGAATCGCATTGAGTAGCCTTGCAATTGCAAAGTCAATCAGTGAGAGTATTCGTTGGCTGTTGTTACCTGGAGGCATTGTTTTATTATTATTATTATTTTAATAAAAAAAATTATTAGTGCTTTCCAAGAAAATTGTGAAACACAGATGATATGTTTTAGATTAGCTGATATTTTGTATTAGTTATTTGTTATTAATAAGGGGTAAAACTTATTAATAAGTTTTAGGTGGGGAGTGTCATGCCACGAGGAGACAAAATATAACTGCCATTTCAGGCTGTCAGGAGCCAAGGCTAAGCTCCGTCCCTTTAGAATCTTAAAGGGACAGGACAGCAGGTGATATTCTGCTTCCTCCTGGCATGACAAGACCCCTTGTCTATTTGAAGCAAGTTTGAGTGTTGCAATGAGCAAACTTGAATAGCATTGAGTAGCCTTGCAATTGCAAAGTCAATCAGTGAGAGTATTTGTTGGCTGTTGTTGCCTGGAGGCATTGTTTCCAAGAAAACTTGCTTTCCAAGAAAATTGTGAAACACAAAGACGATATGGACAACCAATAGGACTTTACAAAAAACCTACAACACAGAACAACCCCCGTGAGTCCCCCAGTGATAGGAATAGCAGATTAAAAGAAGACTAGAAGGGGAGAAAGAGAAGAAGAAAAGGGAAAAGAGGGGGGGAAAGGGTGGGGGAAAGGGAAAGGGATTTGCATAAAATAAAATAATATCATGTTACATATAACAGTATGCACACTCGCGTATATATATATATATATATATAGAGAGAGAGAGAGAGAGAGAGAGAGAGCATCATAGACCAAGACAAAGTCCAAACCTCAAACCAGTTGTGTGAACATAAAAATAAAAATATGACTGGAGGCATTGTTGTTAGCTGTCCCAAACAAATAATGCCTCCAGGCAGCAAGAGCTACCAAATACCCTCACTGATTGACTTTGCAATTGCATGGTTGTTGTTGTTTATTCGTT